>NC_081569.1:6491263-6587202 GCF_022355385.1 Mustela nigripes
GAGACTTCTAGACCTTCTCCAGAAGGCAGCCTGCTGAGGTCCTCTACTCCAGAGGCAGAAGCTTCTGGACCTTCTCCAGAAGGTAGCCCGCTTAGTTCCCCTATTCCAGAGGCAGAGGTCTCTAGACTCTCACCTCCAACTTTAGGAATGCTGGACCATGGAATTTTATCTTCATCTCCTGAAGCCAGTCCACTTCCCACAGGCAGGCCTGAGCCCACAGTAGAGTTGAGCCCACTGGCGTCAAGATCTTCAGAGGGCAGTCCACTTGCACCTTCTCCTGAGGGTTGCGTACTAGAGTCCAGATGTCCTGAAACTTCTCCTCTGCCTGTGAAGTCACCACTGACTTCAGGTACCCCAGATACTTCCCCAGAGCCTGGCAGCTCAGTCCCACTGGGCACTGAGGGTGAAAGTGTGGACAGCTCCTCCCAGGGGAATGAAGATTCCTCTGAGGGGGATGGCTCTTGTGAGGGGGACGGCTCCTCTGACGGGGATGGCTCCTCTGACGGGGATGGCTCCTCTGAGGGGGATGGCTCCACTGAGGGGGATGGCTCCACTGAGGCTGAGGGCACTTCCGTTCCAAAAGGGCCTTCTGTGCTCTCCTCTGTCGCTGTGCTGGTGGGAGGCCATGTTGGAGGGATCCCTGGAAGAAAGGAAGAAGATAAGGTGTGGGTTTAGTAACTCTTCTCTATTGGAGCCTCACCCATTCCTTCCACAGTAAAACTTTTCTTCAGAGGTGTGCTCAGACGTCTTCTAATGGAACCTTGCCCAGTGTCTGGGGCAGGAAGAAGGGTGGGGCCCAGGAAACTGTGCTCTTTGAGACTCCAGGGGGCGCCATCCACACAGCCCATGCAAGTAGGGGTCTGGCTCCCATGGAAAGTAATGGAGGTCACCTCTCCAGTACCTCCACACCATCACCTCATTTAGCTAAACCCATGATTTGCAAAGTGTGGTCCCTAGACTGATAGCCTTAGCATTACCAGCAATACAAGCATTCTCTGGGAGCCTGACAGAAAAGCAGACTCTCAGAGCTCCCCCACACCCCAAATCCCTCTGGGGACTCTAGGGTGGGGGTAGCATGTCATTTTTTCCCCCAACTTTCATTTTTTTGAATATTTATTTGTTTATTTTAGAAAAAGGGATAGAGCGTGAGCAGCGGGGAGGGGCAGAGAGGGACACAAGCAGTGGGGAGCCCAACACAGGGCTCGATCCCAGGACCCTGAGTGGAAACCACGAGTCACACACTTAACCAGCTAAGCCGCCCAGGCATGTCGTCTTTCAATAAAACCCTTCCCCACTGCCCCCCGACCTTGGAACCCTCACGATGCTGATGCCCCATTGAGTCTGAGAGTCACTCATCCAATCCTATCCCTCTGAGGCAGGGGAGGCCAGGTAGTACTGTTCGCAAAAATACATCAACTCTTTCAATTCTGAGACTACTACTGCAGAGGATTGCAAAACCAAAGCGGAAAAATGTGCTTAAGATTCTCTCTCTCCCTCAGTGCCTCCCCCCACTTGCCTGCACACACATGCTTTCTCTCTCTCAAATAAATACATTAATTAAAAAAACAAACAAAAAAAGACCCAACAAAATGACTAGCTGGGACTGGAGCTTGCACGTTCTTTTGGACTTATTTCTTAGGCAGAGAACCTGAGCCAAGCACATGCCCTAGTCCCAGGGCAGGCTCACAGCCTACTCTGGCTTACAGGAGAATCCTGGAGGTGGGTGTGGGGTTCAGGATAGTAGTGGAGGCTTGCAAGAGGGCGTTAGGTGGAGACAGATATATAAAATATATATATATATATATATATATTCTGGAGTAACCACTTACAGTCATGATAAAACGTTTCTCTTTTAAATAAATTTAGGTTTCTTTTTAAAGGCAAGTCAATTTAAAGAAAAAGACAGAGAGTTAACAACAGTACAGATGGTTCCTGATATGGCCAAGGTGGTAGGGAACTGAAGTATGGAAAATGTGTCTAGGGGCCCGCTGGAGTCCCTTCCCTTGAAAACTCCCACTAGCTGGTGCCAGGATCCTGTGTCAAGCTACACACTCTGGCCAAACAGGACTCAGTTATTCTGGTCCTGGTGAAGGGTGAGGAAAAGGCACAGGCAGGTGTGGCTGCTGGGTGAGGTCATTGGGCCACAATCCCACCTGCTCCACTGACACACCCTCACCTTCTGCTGTGGAGGGAGGACAGGCTTTTGCATTTCCAGCGTCGAGAGGGGTGTCTGGCCTGGCTGAATGGCTTGGGAACAGTGCATTGTATGAGTGACTACATGGACCAGTGCAAAGCTCTGATATACTCATTTCTTCAAATGAAAATGTCCCTGGATGAGCTGACTCCACTAAGCGCACACACAGTACTGGGCTTTGTTTAATTGAGGCTTACCCAAACTGAGCCATAAAACGAATACTCCACCGCGACTGGGGTGGGGGGAAGCCGTTGGTCAGATTCATTTGGGACACTTTGAATACATCACCCCCTCTGCCTTACAGCACATATTAGCATATCAAAGGCACTGAGAAGGTCTGCAGAGGGGGGGGGCGGGGGGCGGGGCAGGGAACCTGTTAATCTTTCTGTAAGCCAGCATGTCCCTAAATTTACAGCCATAAAACACTTTTTCCGACATGGTTAGGGGACCAAAGCTTTCATCCCATCAAGTTCCATCCAATCTGATCAGGACAGATGGGGCTCAGGAAGTGCTGGTTGGGGATACCTGGCCCAAAAGAGTGACACAGAAGGAGGATCAAGGCAAGGTGACAGGTCAGAGTCACACTTCCAAAGACCCCTATAGGTCTTTCCCACTATTGGAGATCTTCCTACAAGAGTTTTTAAAAGGTTAGAGGATAAAGTTGTGAATGCAGGAAGACAGACTAAGAGCCCTCTGATCAGCTCAGTGATAGGCATCGCAGTACAGGTGGGAGAAATAAAAAGCAGGGAACAGGGAATTGTGGGGTGGGAGGTGGGGAGGGAGGTGCGTTTTGTGAAAAAGTCTGCCCCTTCTTTCCCTTGGCGGTTGTCCCAGAGGCCAGTTGAGATGGCTGATGTTGCCCGTGGCTGGATATGCTGCCAGCCAGCGTCAGGGCTGGGGAAACAGCACAGGCCCTGGGAAAAGAACCGGTGCGGGTTGGGCCACAGCCTAGGGAGACAGACACCTGCGACTTCAGGACACACCCCAGAGCTCTCCCCTCACAGACCTGGTGGTGGGGAAGTGCCCGCTGGGCTGTAGGCTGGTTCCCATTCCGTCTGGTTTTCCGGCTCAATGGTGAAGTCTGGGATGGCAGTCGTCTCCTCCCCCACAGGGACAGCAGCCACTCCAGGCCCCACTTGGGTGGCGATCCAGTCCTCCACAACAGAGGGAGTAGGTGTGCCACCCTCTTCTTCTCCTGGAGAGGGCGCTGCTGAGACACCTAAAGAGAGGCAGGGGGTGTCTTCCTTCCTGCCAGTGACCCATCCCAGGGGAACTAGGGGATTTTTGAGGAGGGGCAAGCCTGGTGCAAAAACCTTGCTGGGCCTCGACCTTCACCCAAAGCCCACCTCAAGCCCAGTAAGACGGCTCTTGTCTTCCTCAGTAAGAGCTGACTGCATCACTTACACAATACTGATACGCACACACCATCACACACGCATTATTTCAGGGTGGTCTGGGGCATGCCTTCTGCAGAATGTATTGTACATGTAAGGCACTGTTTAAAGGTGTTATGTATATAAAATCATTTTATCCCACAACAGCCTATGAGATAGATGCTACGATTTCATGTCCAGATGGGAAAACCAAGGCCTTGAGTTAAATGACTTGCCAGGGCCACTGGCTTGTAAGTGGCAGATCCCGTCTTCGAAGGCAAGTATCTGGTGCCAGACTCTGCTCCCAGGCATGATGCTGCCTTCTTGGGGACAGAAATTAGGTTCCAAGTATGTCTGGCTCAAAAATAGGAGGCTGCTATTTAAAATCCATGAAGTCGTCCTGGCACTGGAGGAGGAAGGTGGGATTTATAGATGTTTGGAGGGGAAGGGGGCGCGTAACTGTTTTCGTTTAAGGAAAATCGGTGGTGGGCTTGGTTGGGAAGGAGGTCAAACCTCTTCGAAGTTACAGAAAAGACCGAGTTCACAGAGGGTCGGGGCCAGTGGGGGTGCAGGTCTAAGAACGAACTGGGAGGCTAACTGGTTTGGCTTCTGTTGCCCAGAGCAGGGAGGGGGTACTGGCACAAGAGCCCCAACACATCCTCCAGGAAGGGTCTGGCTTTCTTGAGGCTGCACAGTGGGGCTGAGCTTCCTTTGAACTAGGTTTTCAAAGATGGCTCTGGAAGTCTGAGAAGCTGGGGAAAGCTCAGCTTTTATTTTTTTGTTACCTTTGTTTTAAATAATGATACATTCATGGGAAGTTACAAAGACACTCAGTTTTGATGCATCAGATACAAAACGTGGCCCAAGCGGTGACTATAATCTCCACCGTAGTAGATCCAAAACGGGGTGGGGAGGGATCTCATCCAGGCAGAGCCCTGCAGGGCTTGGCCACGCCCTAGCCACACCCCCTGGGCTGCTGGATGACGTCACTCCCAGAACTCCCACAGGTGATGAGGACTGACTGATGCAGCAGTGGGTCCTCAGCGTGGGCCAATTAGAACCATGAATTTCTGGTGCTTAGTGAAGAGTAAAAAAAATACTTTGACTCAACTTATCACAAACATATTTACAAGCAGGAGAAAACTGGGCAAGGGTATACAAATCAAAACAGCATATCTACATGTATGTATCTGTTATCTATAGAAAAGGTAACATTTACTGAGAATTTACCCAAGCACAATGCCAAGTGTTCTGTATGCCCTCTTCCAGTTTATCTGCACACCTCTTTGAAGGAGGAATTATTATATCACTATTTTATAGGCTAAGCAGAGGAACAGATCAAGTGACTTGCCCCGGGTTATACAACCACTAAGCAGCAGAGCTGTAATTAAAATTCAGGTCTGCCTAACTTTAGAGCCCCAGTTCTCACTCACTTCTCTCTGCTGCTCTCTGGGGAACTTTAGGAGGATGTACTTGCCTTGGGGTCAACACCCAAGGTCATGCTAGCTCCAGAGCTTCCCTGCCCCAGAGGGGCTTTCTCCTCCTTGCTCGGAGGGACAGGGATGGTGGACAGGGGCCAGAAGGGGTGAGCCCAGAGGAGTCATGCACCAGGCAGAAAGGAGGCTGGACGAGAGGCAGGAAAGCATACCTCGGAAGCAGAAGGCGTGGTGCCGGGACTGGGGGTCAGGGAGGCCTGTCTGGTTGGGGTAGAGGTAGACAGTTCTCACGCCTGGCTTGTCTCCGCCGCAGGAAGGCCTCGGGGTGACGATGGGGTAACGGAGGCTGCCGTCTGACAGCCAGCCGGCGTAGCACTTGTCCAGGCCTCGGCTCCAGGCGGCGTAGAGCTGGCCCGTAGAGGCCAGGGTGGCGTTGTGAGATTCACAGAATGCCAGCGCTTCCTGGAAGGTGAACTGCTCCAGGCGTGTGACGAAGAACACCTCCCCTGGGGGCAGAAGCAGGTGGCAGGTGTGACCCTCATGCCCACAGCCAGAGCAGCTCTGCTTACTGGGGGGTGGGGGAGTCGGGGGCAGGGCAACTGAACTGAGACCAGCCGGTCCCTCTGCATGGAAACATCTTCCGTCTTGTCTAGCTTGTCCAGTCACTCTTGGGCACCCTCCCTGTGCTCCCCTCCACCACAGGATTCAAGCACGGAGCACCTGAGGACTGGCAGCCCCCCACCCCTGGGGTGGGTCCTGGAGCCACTCTTGGGGTTTGGGTCCCCACACCCAGAACTGTACTCAGGTGCCTGTCTGATCTGAGGGAAGGAAGTTCATGTTTACTGAATACCCACTTGTACCAGGCCCTTATCACACATATCTCATTTAATACTCACCAAGGGTGATATCAGCACAATCAGCTCCTATTTTATAGATGAGGAACCTAAGGCCCAGAGAGGTTAAGTAACTTGCCCCAGGTCCCCAAACTCTTTCCAGGACACCAGCATTTCCAAAATTGGGTTCATTGGAATAGCAATTTGGTGATGATCATTGTAATTAAAAGAAATGAAATGAAACAAAAGAAAAGATCTTTTTGTTTGTACTGCTTGGTTAAGCAGAGTTTAAAAGGTTTTCTATTGCAGGACTTCCCAGAACCTTTGATTTGTTCCTGGGCACTGGGACTCTCCATGAGACAGATGGCATACCTAAAACTTATCTGTAATAATTAAAGGCTCATTGATTAGCAGAACTCAATGGTTTTAAATCAGTATTCACCTGCAGTGCTGGGGGAACACGCATGAACCATGCGGGAGAGAGAGGCTGGAAAAGGAACAGAACTGGGTGGTTCTTTGTGTCTCCCCAATAGCCCACTGCCTGGGGCCCAAAATTCGAGAACACGGGCCGTACCTTCGAGCCTGTCCACGTAGCAGTAGACGTCATAGGTTTCTGATGCTGGCCGCACACCGTAGGTCCTGACCCCTGGGCTGCTGTCTTTGTCACCCACACACGGAGTCCGTGGGCTCACAATAGGGTATCTGCAAAGGAGCACAGGAGGGGTGCATGGAGGCCTGTTCTAGAGGCTGGGGGATGCAGGGCCCAGGGAGAGGCTGGCAGGTCTCTTGGGTACTTGGGCGCATCTTCAGTCATTTGGGATCGAAACCTGGATGGAGCTCCTCTTGCAGCAAGCTCCCTGTGTGGCTGGGGGAAGGGTCTGGGGGCCCCTGGGGGATTCCTGGCTTCAGAAGAGAGCCCGTCATATGGAAGGGCACTGAGTCAAGCTGAAGGGGCCTGGAGTGGGGGGCCCTGAGGAGAGATTCTCCCGGTCTCCTCGGGGTAAATGACCATGGACTTAATGTCACCTTGGGCCCTTCCCCACCTGCTCAGAATATGCCTTGGTTCTGGGGGAGAAATTAGGAGAGGAGCCATGGAGTCATTAATTAATTAATTACTGCACAGTGTAGCAGGTGCCCATTCTGCTGGGTGCTGGACGGGTGCTGGACAGGTGCTGCTCCCCGAGCCCCACCGCTCATGGTTGGCTTTGGCCTGGGGGGCGGGGCTGGTCCTTCACCTGACGGTCTGGTCCTGCAGCCAGCCGGCATCACACTGCTCGTAGCCTGCTTCGTAGGCGGCCTGGAGCTGCTCCGGGGAGGCGATGACAGCCCCAGTGCGCAGGCAGGCCTGCTGAGCCTCCTCAAAGGTCAGTGAGTAGCGGGCGGATCCTGGGCGGTAGTGGAACACAACCCCTGCTTTGGGGTGGGGAGAGGAAGAGAAGGAGAGACCAGGTAGGCTCAGAGCAGGCAATGGACAGTGACAGTGACACCACAGTGACAGTGTCCAGGGGGCCTGGTTCTTTGGCTTTGAGGGCAGGGAGGGAGCCCCGGCTCCTTCAGGAACGATTCCCCTTCATCTTCTCCTTCCCTTCCTACCTCTGATCCTATCCTCAACCAAGCTGATTCCCTCTGCTTGTTCAAGCCACTCCTGAAATCCATCTCCCTGAGAGGGCCTTGGAGGACTCTTCTGCCCTGGGTGTCCCCAACCCTCCCCTTTGTCCCTTTACTCTTTACTCTTTAAAACAAACGCATTTTTTTCTCATTATGAAAAGAATAAGCACTCGTTACAGAACATTCGGAAAATACAGAGAAGGCTAAGGAATATATTGGACAACCCCTGGCACTTCTTGCACCCGGCCCAGGCCCCAGGAGGCGGGTGCCTGACTGAAGATGCCAGCCAGTGTTTTTGTGGGTGTGTACCGGTAGCGTTCTGGGAGTGGCCTCGTGGCTTTTGCCAGGTTTTCAAAGGGGCAGAGCCTTGTCCTTGAGCTACCTACCCACTTACTCTGCCTCTCCCACTGTGTTCGGCTGTGTACATTGGTCTCTGTTTCTGACCCTTCCCAAGATAATTGACCAGCCTATGTCACACCTTCAAATCCTTGGTCTATACTGTCCCATGTCCCTTGCTCTGTCCTGTGGCCGATGCTCATCTGTCCCTCGGCACCTTCCCACACAGAGCCAATGGGACTCTTTCCAGTCCTGGCCTAACCCTGGGACCCAGCCATTTGGAGGTTACCCTGAAACTCTGAAATGATTTCTCCTTCCCAACAGATTGTACTCATTGGGTCATGTCAGGCTGAAATCCCACTTGGTGGCATCCTGGGTGTGATGGTCGGTGGCAGTGTCCAATCTGCTTTTCCCCCAGAAGGGGACACCACCAAGGCCCTTACAAAAGCCACCCCAGAATGTCCTTCCTGTTCTTGGATTGGAGTTTGGGGAGCAGCTGAGCTCTATAACATCCCAAGCCTCCAGACCTTTATTAAGCCTCTGGAACACACCTTTCCTAGAAGAAGGGCTGGCAAGCATTTTCTGGAAAGGGTCAGACAGGGCTTAGTCTTCATGGGCTCACTAGTTTCTGTCACAACTACTCAACTCTTTTGACAGCCTGAAAAGGGCCACAGAGAGCACACTGATGAGTAGCTGTGGCTTTGTTCCAGTCCAGCTCTATTTGCGGCCATTGAATCTTGAATTTTATGTCATTTTCATTACATGACACAAAAGGTTATTCTCACTCTGACTTTGCCCCCCAACTATTTAAACCTGTAAAGCCATCCCCGGTGTGCGGACCATACAGAAACAGGTGGAAAGCTGGTGTGATCGTCAGAGCTTGGTTTGCTGACCCCTGTCCCTGAAGGTCAGCTCTGTGAGGAGCCCCGGGGTCACCTCGTACACCGGTTTTCAAGCGGCTCTGTTCTGTGGCAGTGCCTGATGGGGCGAGGGGGGGGCCCTGGACAAAAGGGCCCCAGTTCTTGGCTCCACTCCCCCCTTGACCCATGTGGCATCCTTATCTGCCTGACACATACTCCCATTTCCACCTATGATTTCATTTGAAGGAAATGTTTTATGGCAAAAGAGCATGGGGGTCACTCTCTGGCCCACCTCCTTGTTTTACAAGCGAGGAGAACTGAGTCTGAGGGGAGGAAGGCTTGGCCCAGGTCTCAGGCAAAGTTGAAGGTACAGATCCTTAAGTACTCCAAGTTCTTTCCACCTGCCCCCCAGCCCCCATGCAGCCCCCTGAGGGACAGGCACTTACCCCCAGGCAATTGTGGCCGCCCAGACACCTCAGCTGTGCCTGGGGCTGCGGTCACCTGCACGACATGGTCCTCACTGGTGAAGGCGGTGAAGGCTGGGCCAGGCGTAGCGGGAACACCCCAGGGCCCGGTGATCTCTCCAGTCCTGTTCTCAGTCTCAGGGAAGGCAGTGGCCCCTCCAACAGGGGCGAACGTGAAGGGCTCCTCGGGCTCCGGGGCGAACGTGAAGGGCTCCTCGGGCTCCGGGACAGTGGGAGAGACACCGAAGACGGGTCTCACGGTGAGGATCACGTTGCCTCGGGCTTCACCCTCGGTGACATTTCCGGGCAGCGGCAACTCCACGTCAGGCCAGGTCACGGTCTGGATGGTGATGTCCTCCTCGCCGCCAACCCCAAAGAAGTTTTCTGGGATGTCCACAAAGTCTTCACCTGGGGTGGGGAGAGAAACAGGCTTTAGTGGCTCTACCTGGGGCTGGCTTGAGGGAGATGAGTGACAGATCCACCTCCTTCCGCACCAGGGAAGGAAAGCTTTCCATCTCCGTGTGGCTGAAGAGTTCCAAGGGATCATGCCAGGAGACACTGACCGAGCAGCTCACCGCTCATATGACCAGTCCGGCTAAACCTCCCTTCCTGATCAACGCCCGCTGCTTCCTCACCTATCTTCTGGGTACCCGGTGCTGTAACTGGCCAGCAGAACAAGGTCAATCATTTTAAGAAAGAGGAGACCCACAAGCGTGCTACCACTTCCAAAAGGCTGGTTAGGATATTGAAAGGTTAAGAGAGGCTTTGGGGGGAATCTTTGTTACTTTGGCATAAATGCTTCCCTTCGTGTAAAGTCAGGCCATGAAAGCCAAACAAGAAGGAGCTAGGCCACCATGCTGTCCCAATTTTGTCATAACAGGGACACAGCTCCACAGTATCCACATTATTTTTCCTCTAAGAATTTAGCATGTAGTTGTTATCCCTAATCCAGACTGTGTAACATGAAATAAAAACCTTATTTTTAAAAGGTTTAGTCTAAATTTTCCAAAGTAAATTGTAGGTCAGCACTGTCCCCACCTCCCCACTCTTTTCAATGACCTTGTGGTCCTTCTGCACACTGGATTCCAGAGGGTGGATAATGGTGCCCGCCTCTGGGGGGGGGGCATGGTTTCATGCCCCCCACCCACCACCCACTCCTCGGACAGATGGGCACATTGAGGCTTTCCCCGGCTGCACAGTCGCCCGTGGCAGAGCTATGACTCCAACCTGAGCAAACACAGATTCTAAGCTCGCTCTTTTAATCCTCTTCTGAGCTGATGAGCCAGGGTGGGATCCTGCTGCCTACGGGGCCTCTCCCTTAGGTGTTCTAGCAGCTAGTGACAACAGGGGTGTTGAGACATGGGGTTTGGGCACCTGTGGCCCCTTGAAGGGGTAGAAAACAACCCCCATTCCCAGCTCCCCTCTTCTGGGCCCCCATTCCCACAGCACAACGACCCCCGCTTCCTGGCATCCCTCTGAGCCCCACCTGTGTAGCAGATGGCATCGTAGCGGGACGAGGGGTCCGGGTAGCCTGTTTGGTTGGCGTGCAGGTAGACGGTCCGCACGCCCAGGAGATTGCCCCCACAGTTGGGCCGGGCCTTGGAGATGGGGTAGCGCACGCTGCGGTCGGCCAGCCAGCCGGCACTGCACACATCCATGCCACCCTGCCAGGCCAGGTAGAGTTGGCCCGTGGTGGCCAGTCGTGCGCCCAGCCGCCGGCACTCACTGGCCGCCTCCTGGAAGGTGAACTTGTCTGGAGACGTCGCATAGAAGACCTCACCTGTGAGGGATGGGATGGGCAGGGTGAGGACCTCTGTCCCCTCTCCTGCCCTGCATCCCCAGGGCATCCATGTGACTCCTAGGCTCCAAATCCTGCTCTAAAGCATCCTTGCTCACGCTCTGCTGTGCAACGTACCTCCTCCCAGGGCATCTTTCCTAGGAGTTAAGCATTGTCCATGCAAGCAATCCTTTAAAAAAATTCAAGTTGTGATGGGAAGAACAGGTATTAGGCTTTGACCCTCCCAGCAGTGGTTCCCAAATGGGGGTTTCTAGGCCCCAAAGCATCCATAAGGGCCTTGTGAGCTCTTTTTACTATTTTCGCAAACCTAAGCATGTTGTGTTGGGGGTAGGGGTTGGGAGTGGGTATCTGTTTCCTGGGAAGGAGCTGGTTGTCCCCACTTAGTGGCAGCTCTGATTGGCCGTGCCTTTGGTGAGCCAAGAATGGGAACACAAATATTTGCTCCTTAACAGGCCCTGGGCCCGGGGGCAAGAGAAAGGGAGCCCTGGGGTGAGAAAGCAGGGGACTGTCCCAGCCTCAGAGTGAGCCAGGTTGTCAGGTCTTCTCTCCAGCCTGGGGGAAGCTGCAAACTTGGGTGGGCTGGGGGCAGAGGCGGCAGAGCCTGGAGTGTCAAAAGGGGTGATGTGTGCAGGTGGGAGAAGAGGTAGTCCTCCACATGCCTGGGTCACGCAGGAAGCTCTGCTTGTGATCAAGATGAGCACCCTTTACAAAGCAGAGAAAGACCCCAGCTTCCTTCCTGCCGTCACTGAGGATCTCCAGAACCAGCCCACCAGGAGAGCCCAGATGACGCTGGGGGCGGGCAGCAGGGAAACTAGAGAGGGTGGAAGGGCAGCCGGCTCTCCTGGGAACTACATTTCTGATGGACCCACCCTGGAGTGGCCTGGGGTGTCCTTTGCGAGGGTGACAAGGCTGGGCTGGGCTTTACTGGTGCAGTGACCCTTGGGACAGCGATGGGCTGGTCAGAGCAGCAGGGGTCCTGGCTGGGAGGGCCAGTCCCAGCCCAGCCCAGCAGAGAGACCGAGACAAACATTCTTGGGCCCAGTAGTGGGACCAGGTGGTTGGTAGGTGTCCACCGCCTGCTGAGGCTCTTTCCAAAGTGGGGAGTGAGGGGATCTGGGGGCCCATTCCATCCCCCCACAGGCCCCCCACCCTCTCTGGGCAAGGCAGAGAGGGGTCTGGTGTGTGCTTCCCTGGGTTTGTGGTCTGCCTCAGAGGAGGCCCACATGCTTCCTAGTGTCACTGGGGAGAAGGGGACAGACAGGTGTCTTGGGAAGGGGACAGGGCCTCACCCTCCATCTCCTCAGCGAAGCAGTAGACATCATAGGTCTCATTGGTGTCGCGGATGCCATAGGTTCTCACGCCTGGAAACTCATCCTTGTCCCCATAGCAGCCTTCCCTTGGAGTGTGGATGGGGTACCTGCCGGGAACCCAGAGTGGATGTTGTGTGACACTCAGGGGACAGAAGGCGTGCGTGGCCTGGGCCCTGGTATCCTCCTCCCATGGGAGGAAACGGGGACTCACTGGTGTGTTTGCCAGCATCTTCCCTGGATATGGGGACTGTTCGTCTTTATGGCTTTGCTCCCCAAGCTTTGATGAGACACATGTTTTCACAGTCAGTGGCGATTACAGGCAGCCCCCTTTGCCAAATACATATTGGAACCGAACATCCAGGGCCTGCAAACCTTTTCTATAGAAAGGCCAGAGAGTAAATAAATATTTTAGGTCTTGTGGGCCGCAGAGTCTCATCTTGACCCCTCAACTCTGGCACGGTAGCGTGAAGCAGTCACAGAGTTCCCACATGACTTTATGTACAGAAATAAAGGTGGGTTGGCCCACTGGCCACCATACGCCGACCCCTACTTTGTGTCATTTGAGTTTCACGTCCACCTAATGAGGCAAGTGTTAGAAACACTGCATTTTAACCTGGAAGAAACTGGGCCCTGAGACGATAAATAATCTGCCCAAGGTCACACAGCTTATAAGTGTCAGAGCTGTGTTTTGAGCCCAGCTCTTTCTGAGGCCATAGTGCGGGCTCTTGCACTATGCTAGGCTGCTGTCCTGTCTTGTCTTCCTGCTGATAGCCTTTGTGTCCTAAGATCTGAAAGATCTACCCCAAGATTGTGAAGATATTTTCCTTTGTTTTCTTCTGGAGGCTTTGTGGTTCCAGCTCTTCCATTCAGAGCTCTGATCCACCCTGAATGCATGTCTCATCCTGCCTCAACAGGCTCTCATGGCTTGAGATCCCTCGAGGGCAGAGCTCTGTCTGTTCGGCCGGGCTACGCATCCCTCAGCAGCCACCCGCACGGAAAAAAAGCACCAGAAAGCTTAATTTATGTCTTGCCTTGTTAAAAACAACAACAACAAAAAGGCAAGGGTTTTACAAAAAAACCACAAAACACCAAAGCCTCAAGAAACTGCAGAGATCATGGCAAAGGGGAACAGGGGTAGGAAGGGTAATGATGGGTCATTTGCTCATTTAGGGTGAAGTTGCTAGCAGCTCCTGACTGCCACAGGGCAGACTGACAAGGATCTAGACAGGTCAGGTGTCTTCCGTCAGCAGAGCCAGACATTGTCATCGGACGTTCCAGAATGTGTCGTGACCACCCCAGGGGCTCCTATCTGAGATGGTCTGGGACAAGGGGCACAGTTGCTTTATGGCTCACGCTACATTTTCAAATGAATACAATAAGCCCCTTTTTTAAAAAAAAAAAACTAAGGCACAGCTTTCTGTGCAAGTTCTATATTCTTTTAAAATTCCTTGCAGCCACTAAAAGTATTTGCCTGGGAGCACTGGAGCTTTCTGGAAAAGCACGTGGTGAATTTTTTGCATGCAGCATAGCTGACCCATGATTGTATCTTTCCTCATAGCTCAATTGGATGAGCTTGCTCCTGAACAACGACATAAGCATGGTTAGAGTAGGCTGAGGCATTGCTCCAGCCCCAACCCAGGCTGGCCACAGCATCATGGCGGCCCCAGGCCCAGGCTGCCCGACTCTGCATGTGGCCCTGGCGGCATACCTGACAGTCTGGTCGGCCAGCCAGCCGGCGTCACACTGGTGGAAACCGTCCTCGTAGGCGGCCTGCAGCTGCTCGGGGGTGGCAATGATGGCACTGTTCTGCAGGCAGGCCCGCTGCGCCCTGTCGAAGTCCAGCGTGTAGCGCGTGGAGATGGCTCTGTAATGGAACACAATGCCTGCAAGACACACGCAGGTGGGAGAGCAGGTCAGGCACAGCCTCCTGTCATCAAAGTCCTTGAAGATTTATGGCTACGGTCAAGGGGCCTGGTCTGGGCATCTAGCAAATGCGCTCATCTCCCCACATTCACATGTGGTCCTTCCGCCTTTGCTAAAATAACTCTAGTGACGGGGACCTCACTACCTTACAGAGGACCTGTTTTGAATATCTGATAATTCTGATAATCAGAAAGTTCTTGAACTAAAATCTGCCTTCTTTTACTTTTTTTTGTGGCACTCCCAGGCCCCATATTTTCTTCATGGAAAGAGACACTTAGAGCTCCAAGTATCCTCAGCCCAGGGGCATCCTAGTGGGAACCCTATCCTCAAACTAACCAAACTAACCTTGGGCCAGGGAGAGAAAAGGAACCAGGGAGGCCTCATCCCTTTCTCTGGCTTCTGGAGCTGAAAATGGGTCTGGGGTGGGAGGTTGGGGAGGGAAAAGACATCTGGATGAAGAGTCAGGAGACCACTCTGGCTCGCTTCCAGGGAAATGTCAGGCACATCACCTAACATCAGTTTGCTTATCTGTAAAATGGGAATGATCACGGAATCATGGGATTGTAGCAAAGCACAAACTTTCATTTACATGTGATGATGGCCAAGATGTTTTTAAGTCCCTCAAAGTCCAGAGAGAATGACAGTTCCATCTCCGTGTTACAGAGACACAACTGAAGTTAAGTGACTTGACTCAGGTGGGTGGAAGCTGGTGGGGTAGGAGCCGGGATTTGAAAACCAGCCTGCCTGCATCCATTCCCGTGAGCATACCATTCTGGTTCTTTCCCCAGGTGAAGCAGTGTCCCTCTGGGACGTTCTCACCTTTCACCATGACCTCTACGGTAGCCTCGCTGTCCTCAATGCCGTGCATAACCTCACAGCGGTAGATCCCAGAGTCATTGGAGCGAAGGTTCTGGATTTCCAAGGTGGCGTCGCTGGGGATGGCCGGATAGTTGGGCAGCGAGACCTTGTCTTGGTAGGCACTGTTGACCCGTACCTGCCCTTCCGTGGCTACCAACAGGACCACCTCCTTCTCCTTGGAAATGCGGCTCCACTTAATTCTCGGGGCGAGGGGGGCAGTGGAGGGGGCGGTGGTCACAGGATGCATGGGGTCGATGAAGTAGCAGGGGATGCTGAGGGAGTTCCCCAGGAGGACCCGCAGAGGGGACGGTTCGGGGATGCTGACACTCAGTGAGTTGTCAGGGTCTGTGGGGCAGGGACAGAGCTGTTAGTGACTGGAGAGGACCACCCAGCCTCCTGGTCAGTTCTGGAGATGACAAAATCCCGTGAGTGCGTCTGTATTTACGGTGTGTGTGTGGAACACTCCTGTACCATCTGGAATTCTGGGAAGCTTTGCAACACCTTTTCCAGAGCAACCTTCCTCAAGAACCCCGGTCTCCTTACCTCAAGACAGGAACTATGGGACTGGAAAAGGGCTGCAGGGAGGGCAAAGAAAACTTTAGAGCTGAGATTCTGCCTCTCTGTTTCTCAACCTGGGGTACCCCAGGGGATACCAAGCCATAAGAGAAACAGGACTCCCATCTTCCTGAAATGACAGCTTAAAGATTTGGGGGAAAATCACTTCCGGGCAGGAAAAGTTGTGATGAGGAAGAAAAATAAATCCACATGATGTTTAAAGCTCACATGCAAAATGACATAGACACTTCAGGTCTGCTTTGGACTCCATCCTGTCTTTGCGGAAGGACAAGGGATGGGGGACCGGCTGGAGAAGTGTCAGAGAAGAGTAGACATTCATGTACGGCCACAAAAAGTCAGAGAGGGGTGGGGGTTGGGAGTGGCATATGAGCAGCTCCTCAAAAAATCACGGAGAGTATTGGTAGGGAAGATGTCACATGTTTACCAAATCCACTTAGAAGTAAAAGATCTTCCTGGAATGGGAAAGAAACAGCTTTTGCAAAAATAGCACCTTTCATGGCAGGTCATAGACTTATGGGACCCTTTTTTTTTTTTCCAGGAGAGCCTACAGGTTGAAAATAAAAATGTCTCAGATATTTGTGGGTGGTAAATACGTAACAGGGCAAGGACGGGGGGCAGGGAAGTTTGGGGGGCCCAGCCCTAAGCTCTGAGGTTCTGGGCAGCCACTATTAGGTCCTTCCACAAAAATCTCCCTCTGAATGCTCAGCCCTCACCCCACAACACAGCATGGTTTTAGAGCTGGCTGTTCTCCGGTTCTCCAGGGAGAGCTAAAAGTGACTGCAGGGCCCAACAGTGCAGTTTTTAAAGCTCTCATGTGACCCTATGAACTGGTCTGCCTGTGTGGGCAAACCACCCAGGTTACAGCCAAGGGCTGGATATTTGTGGGTCCCCGAGCGAGAGTACAGATGGAGACCCATATATCCTACGTATAAATATTTAAAAGTTATAAATCAAGTCCACAGATCGTTAAATAAAATATGCTCTATCTTCTTATTTGACAATGATACCTTTCAAAATGAAAAGCCAGATTCTAATCTAGGATTCTTGGATTCCCTAGCGTTTTGCACTGGACTCTGGTGCAAAAGCAGGGGGCCGCCTTCTTTGCCAGTTCTCTGCACCGTGAGGGGTCTGCGCTTATCCCAGCCCTCACACGCCAGCTCTGTCCACACCGCACACAAACAGCCACCCCTTGACCTCTCCCTCAGGCCTGGAACGGCTCTCACCAAGAGCAGGGTCCTCCCTCTTGGAGGATGGGTCCTGGAAGTGGCTTGGGTCCACGTGGGCAGGTAATTTGGGGCATGCTGGCTATCCAGAGTGTGGTCTAAAGGGAGAGAGCCTCGATCTGGATGGACATGTCCCTAAAGGACCCCTCATCCTTTAAGGAGCACTGGGGCTGGAGGAGGGCCGGAGGGAAGCCCGAAAGTGCATGGCCCAGAGCAGGGGCCTCTCCTGCCTAGGTCTAAGGGAGATACAGCTCACTTTGGGGCCAACCCGTCCTGCAGTCAGGGGGCAGTTCGTTTACTTGGTTGAGGGCTCCATGATCAGAAACCCACCTCGTGCCTGCCATATGCGAAAGACCCCGCGGGATCTTCCCGAGGACAGTTTGCCAAGAAAAACAAAGACCTGCGCGAAGCGTTGGGGACTTCTTTCTGTTTCTCAAGGAATTTTCTCTTCTTTGATGTTCTAGCGGATCCTTCCTTGGCAGCTTTTCCTCTCTGGGCTTATCTATAATCCCGCCCCAACCCCAAGCTCAGCGTGTGGCGGTTTAGGGTAAGAGCCACAGAGAAGAGATGGGAAGATGGATACCCGCCAGGAGCTCTCCCTCTCGGCTGCCCATCTGCTAGGACCGCCGGGAGCCGACCTGCGCCAGGGCTCCAGGGCGCATGCGCGCGCGTGCGTGCGTGCGTGCGTGCGTGCATGTGTGCATGCGTGCGTGCGTTCAGGTGCACGGGCGCGCTCCCCGCGCAGCGAGGCTTGCCTTCCATAGGGAAGGGGCAGGCAGGGCGGGGGAAAGGCCAGGAAGGGGGAGCTTGTATCCCTGCGAGCAGCAGCACTCAGTTCGGGACCTAGTACCCGGAATCCAGTCTTCTGCGGCTGCTGGATGCGCGAGGCACGCGCGGGGGGTGTCCTTACCTGAAGCTTCTAGGGAGCTGACGGCTGTGATGACTCTCAGAGTCACAAACACCAGGAGTAAAGTGGTCATAGTTCACCTGCAAGAAGGGAGGCGGAGGGGTTAGTTGGAGGTTCAGATATGGTGAGATAGGAGGTCACGTGGCACAGGACACAAGGTGATCAATTCCATGGGCCGAGATCTGACATCCCAGCAAGATAAGGCGGCTGCGTGTGGTTCGAGGGGTGTCTCCTCCAAGAATCCTCTCTTCGTAATGTCTCCACGGATGTCTCGGTTGGATGACACGTGCGAGGCTGGAAACCTCCTCCTGTCTCTTCCAGGGCACGTCCCACCCTCTGACCTGTAAAGGCTGTGTCTCAAGGATCCCTGTGATGGTTGATGTCATGTCGACCTGACTGGACTCTGGGCTGCTCAGATATTTGTTCAAACATCATTTTGGGTGCGTCTCTGGGGGTGTTTTTGGATGAGGTGAACATTTAAGTTGGTAACTAAGTAAAGCAGGTTGCCCTGATAATGTGGGTGGGCCTCATCTAATCATTGGAAGGCGTGAATTTTTTTTTTTTTAAACAAACAAACAAACACTGAACCGCTTCCAGGAGAGAGCCCATTCCTCCTGCCTGATGACCTTCAAACTGCTTTCAGATTTTCACTGAGACATTGGCTTTCCCTGGGTCTCAAGTCTTCAGACTCAGGCTGGAGCTATACCCTGGCTTTATTGGGCCACTGGCTTACCTGGTACCTCCAGAATCATGTGAGCAATTCCTTACATCAATTCCTTTCTCTATAGACGCACACATCCAATTGATTCTATCTCTTTGTGGAGAAGTCTGATATAATCCCCCAGGCCCAGAGAAGTGAAATTAGTTAGCCAACCTCCTTGATGGAATCCAGGCCTGCCCCCAACTTCAAATTTGGGAATCTTCTGTGTTGTTAGGATAAAGAAAGTCCGAGCTTTGGAACACAATTCACAGGGGCCTGGGTCAAGCCAGGGGAAGGACTCCCAACCAAAGAGCCCTTGAGGAGGCTTTGGAATGGACAGATTAATCATTGAAGAGAGCAGTGAGATCCCAGGACCCCCAGATCCCTCCTACTGGCCCAAACAATGACTTCCCGGAATCAGAAAAGCTTTCCTTATTGTTATCTGCAGTAAAACTGTCATGCCAAGTATGCAAATCCATGACAACCACAACATAAAGGAAAGGCCTCCCCTGCACAGCTGGGCCCCTGACTCCAAGTGGGTCACTGCAGGTAGACCCCAAAAAGACCCCATTAAACATACAAGAGATCCACCATAACAGTGGTTATCGATCTTGGCTGTATATGGAAATCACGTGAGCTTCAGCCTAGTCTTGAGGCATTTTAAAAGCTCCCCAGAAGGTTCTAATGTGCGGCCAAGACAGAGCACCACCAGCTAGAGAGTGTGCGGTCCTGTAGCAGACCCTGTGGCTGGCACCCCATGACAGGTGCCTGATGATGTTTCCTGAGTTGCTCTGTTGGTGGGACCCACACTGGCACCCATCCTCCCCTCCCATCCAGACTGGGAGCATTTCATCTTGGTTTAGGAAGTACCTGCATCGCAGATGCTCCTTGTGGGGTGGGGGGAGGGAGGTGGAAGGGCTGGAGGACCTGGAACAAAGACAAGCATGGAGCTTTGGGGAGGCTGGGACGCACCCCTGGGTTCCCCGCTGTGTCAGAGTCTGATGGCCCAGCAGGTGTCGCTCTTGGCTCAGTCACCATCAGCGGGGGTTGGGGGGGGAGCAGGGGCAGCTCCTGGGCTCCTTTCCCAGGAATGCATGGGGGAGGGGCAGGTAGGGCCCAGGACTCTGGGTTGACCCAGTTGACCTTTCTTTCCATCCCTGTCATTCATGCCACATACGTTTGTCACCTGAGAGATGGACGGTCCGTCCCCATCTCTTGGGGACAGAGTCTCCAAGGACTTTGTCCCCACTCAGGGGACAGAGAAGAGTGTGTGAGGCATGTTTCCCTCTCACCATAGGACATCTGGAAAATCCCAGAGACCTAACAAGCTGTCCCTTGCTTGTCCTCAGAGATGTTCCTCCTTCGATGCCTTCTTCATTCTCTGGGGTTCCAGGTCCGTGTGGGGCCACTCACGTGTGGCACTAGTTTCAGGCCCACCAGTTGTGGGAAATTGTCCCCCAGAGGCTGGGAGGGTAAGGTGTCCCCTCCTGTCTGGGGAGGGGGCTAGACTTGCGAGCTCCTCTCTTCCCAGAGCCTCCGGGATCCGGTGTCCAGACACAGAGCCCGCCTGTTCTTCCCTCAGAACACCCTCCACTGGGAAGTTCCGTGTATGTTTTTGGAGGCGCGTTTCTTCCCAAACTCCATGAACAAGCCCGCCATTGTCCCAGAGGCAGTGCCTCTCTGTGGGGCTGGGGCCCGCTCTGTTTTTCTCCCTGGCCTCCACCCGGAATGGACAGGGCAGGGGTTTGGGGTAGGGGTGGACTGGACAGAGAAACTAATTTTATTTCTTCTTCTTTTTTTAAGACCAACTTTGGGATAGAAACATTGCAATAAATATGCTCTTGTGTTTGTGTTTTCTCAGCTGTAAAGAAAATAGGGAGAAATACCATTCTGTCCAGCTTCCAAGTGTCTCCAGGACTCACTGAGTCTTTTATGGAAGGAGACGGACTCTGCCAGCCTGTCAACAGGGAGGCCTTTCTCCACGGCAAGCACAGCGAGGTGGTGGCGAGGGGACGGGGCTGGGGCAGAGGAAGGGGACCGGGGTGTCTGGATTGAAGTGAGACCAGGAGTTTGGGGGAGCATGATGGGAGGGTGGGGGCTGAGGGGGTTCTGTGTGTGGCTGGGTGGGTCACCAAGGAACTGGCTTTCTCAGCAGAGAAGAACTAGGAGGCCTGATGGGAAAGTAAGCTTACTAGTGTTTTTGAACTGAGCTGAAGGGGTGTGTGTGTGTGTGTGTGTGTGTGTGTATACGTGCACACACTCACGTGTGCGTGCCCCATAGCTGGAGGTAGGAAAAACCTCCACCTTCTCATCAGCTAGACTCTGCCTCACGGTTGCTGACCCAGCCAGGGCCTAAGCCTTTACTCCACCAAATTAAGAGACCGGACGGGCAGCTCACCCCCTTGCCTTGAAGCCCTCTTCCAGGACATCCAATGGAGACCCCCAGACCTGAGACCCCCCCCTCTAGAATGGAGACCCCCAGGCCCAGTCCTGGCTTGGCTACCTACTACTTTAATACCCCAGGACCCAACCCCATGGCTGTTTCAAGACCAAGTGAGATAATGTACTAGTCCGGCTCTCCTATCTGGGGCGGAAACTGTGTCCCGGGCTTGGAGGTGTGGCATTCAGCAGGCAGCCATCAACACCACTCTCCCTCTGATGTCCCTTGGTGGCAGGACTGGGTGAGCTGACCGGAAGAGGGGCCAGTGGCTGGGGTTTATAGTCATGACCTCCCTGCCGAGGATCCTGTCCACATGGCCAAGACAGGTGGTCTTTTCGTCTCTAACTGAATAGGAGGGGCCCGCTCCTTCACAAGGTGGCTCATGTCGTGGCTGAAGCGGGGGTCCAATGACCCACCTCCATTATAATTTCCACCCCTGAACTCCTCCCTCAGGGACCACACTCAACATGTCCACACCTCCTTCAAGGGACTCGTGCCAGATCTCCAGGGGTCCCCTCTGCTCTCCTGTCTTCTGTTCTCCCACAGACCTGCCCATTCCTTCCACTCTTCCTCCTGTGCCCTCCCGACCTCACCTCCCTTCTTGGACCCACAGAAAGCCAGAGCTGGAAGAGACATGTGAAAGGCAAGTTCAACTCCTTCAGCTTACAGGTGATGAAACTAAGACCCAGAGAGGTTAAGTGACTTGCTCAAGGCCACACAGGAAGTTGGAGGTAGAGCCAGAACCAGAACCCAGTTCTAGGGACCTGGTCATCATCGTCCCCTGTTGTTAGCTCTACGAGTCTGTCTTGTGCCTCAGAGTCTCCACAGCCCTCCGCAGAGCGCCAAGCACAGAGAGAGGTCATTCAGGAAATATCTGCTGAATGAATGAATGAATAAAGGCAGGCCCGAGTACCCCAGGTCTCTGTTGGAGGAGAAGGGACGCTGGAGGCTCACATTGGTTGAGCCCACAGCTGTGGGATAGACCACTCGCATTTTGCAATCAATAAATCTCAGCTACATCGCTCGTGACGTACTTGGCCGTGTTCCTTCATGTCAGCATGCCGGTACAGCCTGTGGCTTTGGGAAGGTCACAACCCATGTGCAGCCCAGGGGTGAGACAAGTTGGGACTTCCCTTCCTGGGGTCCCTGGGAGAACCAGTGGGACGCCAGGGCTAGGCCACATTGGCTGGGCAGAGATAACTTCCCATATCTCTTTCCAACTCCGTGTTCAATGGTGGCACACTGGGAGATTGAAATTGGTCATGGGACTATCTCTAGCGTGGAAAATGAGGGAACACCACAAATGATGGCGTTTGGCTTTCCCTGCCTTTTTGGGAGTGGGCTTACCAGCACACTACTGGAGGTATCTAACGCTAAACAAAGAACCAGGCTGGTTCGCCTCCCCTGACTAGGACTGCTGCTACAGCCATGTTAGCACCTAGGTTTTCTCCTATGTATGCTAGCTCTGCCTCACCATGCACACTGTGACCTCCTTAAGGCTGAAAGTCAAGGCTTACGTTAAAAAAGAGAATTCCTTCCACATTAATTCATGCAACGCTGGGAACAACAAAAAATGGTATTCGATTCCTACTTACTGGTGAATGCCTGAATTTGGTAGACTGGTTGATTAGGATTAGTCACTAAGTGGCTCTGTGTCCATGACTTCAGTCCTGGGGGAGAGATTTAAAAGGACCAAAGCCACCCATTCCCCCAGCCCCTGGCCCCCAGCAGATCATTTATCTGTGGGTTAATCTCACAACAGTGCCTCTTTTCCTGTTGTTCACAGACAAGACCCGTCCTACCTTTGTGCGTCATGGTGTTGACATATGCACCTAAGATTGGGATTTCAAGCCCAGCATTGAGAATGGGACAGCGATCCCACACCAAGGACACCTCTAGCCAGAGTGACCCCAAGTGCAGCTGCTAATTGATGGTGGGATGTATGTAGAGGGAGAGGCAGGCAGCTGATCCCAGTCCTAGCTCTGTTCTAATTCACTGGGGAACTCATGGAAGCCCTCAGTTTTCCCATCTGTAAGCTGGAATCACAGCACAGCCTTCGCCCCTTGGGAAGGTATTTTTTTGTGTGTGAATGAGAAGATTCTTTTTGTATTTTCTCCTCTCTCCCTCTTCCTCCTATTCCTTATTCTGTGTGTCTTTTTCCATATCTTTGATTTCCTTATTCCTGTTTTGTTGTTTGCTCTGTTGTCACTGAAGCATCTGGAACCCTTGACGATCACTAATGCGGGGTCCACTCTGTGGGTGAGTGTGAGTTCCCAACTGAGAGAGTCCTGACCCACTCCTGGACCTTCCATTGGTAGGGAGGAGCTCTAATGTCCCACCCTCACCTTTGGCCGCTGGAAGCGCTGGCCAGCTCCTTGCTGCTTCTCATGCTCCTGATCGCAGGGAGGGGGAAGCTAAGGGAAGGAAGCCCTTTCTGAACTCAGCTTCAGAAATTAGCCCAAGGAGCTGTTTCTGCCAATGCCAGTCTGTGGCCAACCTCACCGTCCCAGCCAGGGTCTAGGTTTTACTGGTTCCACAGTTTAAAAAAAGAAAAGGAAAAAAAAAAAAAAGCGGGCCTGGGTTTGCTGAAGGCCTGCAGGGTAGGAAGGGGAAGGCCCTGCCTATGGAGGTGAGGGGTGAGCAGAGCAGAGAACTGGAAGGAGCAGACCCTGGTCAGGGCACGGAAGACATACAATATTGTAGAAGACAACCACTTCTTTCCTCTCTGGCCTTTCTGCCTTGATCTCCTTCACCCACTGATAAACGTCCTTGCTAGGGACTTTTAACTGATAACTGTTTGACTTGGATCTGTTGTGACGAGAGATAGGCTGTTCTTCCTCTGCTCTCTGGGGTCCACTGTGAACGCAGGCTCTAGGCAATTCCCTGAAGTGGTCTCTGCTCCAGTTGTCCGGGGAAAATGCAGTATGGGAGAAGATGAAAACCTTAAAAATACAACCTGAATTCATACCTTTGACCCACAACTTGTTATTTGGGTGAAGCTGGGCAAATTTCTTGCCATCTCCGGCCAGAAAATCCCTGGGGGAGGCTTCTGGAAATGGCTTCTTTCCAGTCAAGAGGAGAGGCAGGGAACCATGTTCTAAACTTCTTCTTGTTCCTTCCAAATCACAAAACAGAAGTTTCTATGTCCCCCAGGTAGTCTGATCCCGTCAGGGGAGCTGGCAGGAGGAGTGGGGAGAAAGGGAGCTTGTATCCCACTGAAAGCTTCAATCAGAAGGGAAAGCTGAAGCAAAGGGAAGCTTGGCCTGGGTACTTCACAGGAGCACAGGGTGAATGTTCTTGGAGTGAAAGCCAGCCCTCCTCTCCCATGGCCTGCAAGACCCTACGTGATCTGCCCCCATTTCTGCTTACACCACATCTCCTACTTCCATTTCCAGCCATATTCTAGCTCCCCCTTAAGCACAAAAACTTGTTTCCTTTTTTTTTTTTTAACGGAGAGAGATCACAAGTAGGCAGAGCTGGGTGGGGGTTGGGGAGCAGGCTCCCTGCTGAACAGAGAACCTGATTCGGGCCTTGATCCCAGGACCCTGAGGCCACGACCCGAGCTGAAGACAGAGGCTCAACCCACTGAGCCACCCCAGGCACCCCAACTTGTTTCCTTCTAAGGGCCTTTTGGTATCTGGTATACAGAAGATACACTTGTGTATCTCTTCCTAGCTGGCCACCTTGCAACATTCTAGGCTCAGTCCAAAGGTTCTTTCCCTGATCACCCTGTTCCTTCACCCCCACCTGGTGCCTCCCTGATATTGTTTATTTATATTATTATTGGAAATTATCATCCTTTCGAGTGTGTTGATGATCTGTTCCCCCTCCCAGAATATACGCCCCGTGAGGGCAGAGACTTTCTTTTGCTCACTGGTCTGTTTCCAGTGCCTAGAACAGTGCCTGGCACACAGCAGGTAAATAAAAAATGTTCATCGAATACGTGAATGGACGGTTCTTAATGCATGGGCGATGCCCCTACTGGATTAAGTTTGGGAATGCAAGGGGTGGTGAGCTTAAGACTGATCCTAACTGTTGGATGTCACCTGATTTCAAGGTATTCCTGCCTTCTCAGCCTTGGAGACCAAGAGAAGCCCTCACAGAAAGGGTACCTGGGAGCAGGGGCTGTCAGGGGAGCTGGGAGCATTCCTGTAGTCCATGGAAATACTCATACATCACCCATGGAAACACTTACTCATGTTCCTCTCCTGCTGGGAAAGGACCAGGGGTAGGGCAGAAGGGCTGTGTACGGAGTGGGGAGGGACTCCAAAGATCCAGGGACAAAACAGAACTTGGAGCCATGCTGGCATCTGATAAAGGCTGCATTTACAAGAGGCTTGGTGGGGGGAGGCTGAGTCCGGGAGCTGAGAAGAAAGGTTGGCCATCGGTCTTGCTTCCTAAAGGCTGGGTGCCTGCAGCCATCATGGCCCCAAAAGGAGGGGGGCAGCACTGGAGGGAAAAATTCAACACCACCAACCTTTCCCCGTTATGCCCACCTTTCCCCACTCGCCATTGCAAATTCCCAGTAAAACCAGTTTAAAGTGGAGGCGTACATGGTACGATTAATGGTTCCCAGACACTCACTCAGGGACTTTTAGCTTTGCCCTGTTCTCTCTGTGGAAAAAACCCTAGGACTTGGGACCCACCCCTTCCTGCTCTCAGACTTCCCTTCCAGCTGGGCACTTAGAGGTTTTCTCTGCATTAATTTCAGACGATGTGTAAATATCGAACCTGGGATTTTGGAAGGGAGTGTCCTTCAGCCCAAACTTTCCATCAGGCACAAGCTCCTTTTCTGGGGCAGGGATCCTGGGCCAAGAGCTGAGTTCCCTCCACTCGGTGCTCACCGCCAACCTGGCAGAACGGAGAACGCCTTCCTGCTGGGGTTTGGGAAGGGGCTAGAGGGTCCAGTGTGACGCCTCGGTGGCCTCCCCAGCTGAGAACAGAGCCCAGGTTTACAAAATGATCTTTGGTAGAGGTGTCTGGAAGCCGAGAGTCCCGGTGGAAAGGCCCGCTTGTCAGAAAGGGCCATCAGGTGTTTGGGGTGACAGCCGAGTCCCTGGGCAGGCAGACGGCCAGGTGCCTGGCTTGTGGCTGGTGGGAAACAGGGGGCCACTGTCTCCCTGGGGCAGACGCTCGGGTTCTGTAAATTTAGTCCCGGGGTCTAGTCAAGAGTAAGTAAGAAAATGGATTACTGGAGAAAAAAACCCACCTTATTCACTTTTTTCTTTTTCTTTAAGATTTTTCAAGTAATGTCTGCCCCCAACACAGCACTTGAACTCCCAGCTCTGAGATCAAGAGTCACACCTTCCCCTTATGGCTATCCTTCACCCACACTCCTTTCCCTTTCTTAGAGCATGAGCTCTGAAAAGCAGAGGATTCTTTTTCAGCTCTCATGTGGAAGGAATAATTATTTGCCTTTCCTCTGGAGAAGTTCCAGCCATTTTTGGCTTTCCTCCCTCCCTTCTTTCCTCTGTCAAACTCTGTCGTGGGTGCTGAGGAGGACGGAGGGATGGGCCCATGCGTATCCGCCCCCAGGGCTCACCGTGTGGGATGGGAGAGAAGATGTATGAATAAATCCTACAACCCACGAGGAAAGGTCTCCCTGGTTGAGAGAATTCTGGGAGCTGAGAAGATGCAGAAATCACTCTGTTTGGGAGGCCTGGGAGTGCTCTGAGGAAAAGGTAACATTTGAGCTGAGCCTTGATAGACAGTCAGGGACCCAATGGGAGAGGGAAAGGGCCTTCGAGGAGGGAAGGATCATATGAGCAAAGGCATGGAGAAAGGAGTACATCCAACTGGTGTAGGATTAAATGAAGTTACAAACAATGCGGGGCCACGGGGCCACGGGGCCACATTTTGAAGGACCCCTGTAATTAGGTTAGTGAGTCACCTACACCTTCTGCAGGTGATGGGGAGGCTCTGGGGAGTGTGTGTGTTCAGGAATGTCCTGATCTGAGCTGTGTTTCAGAAGGAAACCGAAGCTTCTTCTCTAGCTGTCACTGGCCCCCACCTCTGGAAAGTCTCACCAGGACCCCACTGTGGCCAAGTTCACCCTCCTCCATTAAAGCAGGATCACACATGGCCTGCAGCATTTGTCTGTCTCCGCAAGGAGATGGTGCCTACAGGAGTGGGCACTGGGCGCATCCTTCCTTGGGTCTCCTGCGTCCTTCCTTGGGTCTCCTGCATGCCTGAGCACTGATAACTACATCCTCTAAAAATGACCCTGTATTGAAAGCTGCCCCCAAGCCAGCATGGTGCCCGACAGCAGTCTGAACAAAGATGTTGTCTCATTCAATGCTCACAATCATCCCGAGAGGGGGTCCTGGAGACGGAGGCTTAGAGCAAGTCAATGACTTCCCTCAAATCCCACAGCCAGGGAGTGGCTAACCTGTTCTCTGCTTCCCACGTATATGCTAGCAATGGAGTTTGGTGCAGAGGGCAGAGCCTGTCAGGAGTCCATTCTCATTGTTCAAAGGCCTTTGACCATGTACGGACCCAGCCTTAAAGCATGGCTTCCGTTCACAGACATTTGCCGAGTTCCTCCCACGAAAGGAGTCTTCCCATGGATGGGGTTAAGCTTTAGAGTTGGAGCAGAGCACCCAGCCACCTTGGGGCTGTAGAACAAGGCTGAAAGCCCTGAAGAGCTTGCTCTCTGAGCCCCTCACAGACCCCCTCTGACTCTCAGCTTGTTCCAGAAGAGTTGGCCAAGAGCCATGAGCCCGGGCATGACCTTCTGCTTCTTCCCCCGTTTCCTCCCCTTCCAGCTGTCTCCAGCATGTCCCCAGTGCTCGGCCAGCCTTCTCTGGCTGTGCCACTCTGCCCTGCACAGCTGTCAGGATTATGGGGCCTAATAGCCTCCCGACAGGAAGCCAGCACAGCCACCTTCCAGAAAGCACCTTCGAAGGACTCCCACTGTCCTCTGCCTCCGGGCTCCTCGCAGGTGCAGGTGCTTCTCCAAGTGTTTCTCCAAGGACATGGTCCTCACAAGAAATCCACCTTTCCTTTTGCATGGTTATTGTTTCAAATTCTTTTAAAAAGAATTGTGGTAAGATATGCCTAACACAAAAGTTACTGTCTTTTTTTTTTTTTTTTTTTTTTTAGTAACTCCAATGGGGAACACCATTGGGGGGCTTGAACTCATGACCCAGAGATGAGGACTGACCTGAGATAAAGAGTCAGATGCTTTACTGACTGAGCCACCCAGGCGCTCCACAAAGTTTACCATCTTCACTATCTTTAAGTTCATATTTCTTACAGTTCTGTAACATGAGGTACGTTCATATGTCACATGACCCTGCCGCCATCATCACCATCTGCCCAGCTGAAACTTTGTGCCCCTTGGAAGACAACTCCCATTTTCCCCTCCCCCAGCTCCTGGCAACCACCATTCCACTTTCTGTCTCTACGAATTTGACTACTGCCTTTCCCTTTGAGGAGGAAAATCAATATCCCTATCTGTGCCAGTATGTAGAGATCTTTATGCACTATTCCATTTGGACAGGTCCCTTTTTTTTTTTTTTCTGGAGTGCTCTCTATGGTCAAGGAGGCCTTCCCGCACACAGGGCCCTGCCGGGCACTGCCTTTGGCATCCAGGAATGCCTGCGTCTTCCTGGGGTTGGGCTCTAAAGCAAAGGAGAAACCAGGTATGATTAACATTTCTCTTGAAAATTCCCAAGAAGGCACCATGTTGGGGCCCCTCACACTCCCCCTCAATGAATCAAACACAATGGTCCTTTTTTCAATTTTGGGTTAATTATCTGAGCAGCGGACACATTAGTGGGCTTGTTAGAAGGCCATGTTTTTGGAGCTGTACTTACATTAAAACTAGAAACAGGCTTGGCTCTTTAAGATGCTCGCACCATGAGAGGAACAAGGGACCCGAGGCTGATTCCGGGAGCAGCAAATTTGAGTCTCGGGCTTGCTGGGGCACAGATACACTGGGGGTGGGGGGAGTGCCTGCAGACTTTCTTGCCGAAGGGTGCTCTCTCTCAGTAACTACCCCTGCACCATAACTCAGCCTCAGACCCCAGCCCTATCTGAGCTTGGTGGGAGCAGCGGGGCCCACCTTCCTGGGTGGGAAAATTCACCTACAGCTGCACAGACAGCAGCCGTGCTAAGATGAGGCCCTGGGGCGCTCTGCTTCCTACTTTCTCCTACCTGGCCTGCGGGCTCTCCTCGAGGACAGGGCAGACTTCCCTCCTCCTTGTGTTTTCCCTCGGTGTCCCATAGAGAGCCTGGCACGCGGGATATTCTAATTATGGAAAACTGCGTCCTGACTTGGAAACACGTTCACACAAAAAGCAAACGGGCAAAATGTTACGTGCAATGCAACGCCATTCCATTTTTGGGTGTATCTATTCATGGGGGGAAAAGACCTGAAGGAGGTACCTAAGTTTAACTCTAGTCATCTCTGGGTGTTAGGTTTACAGTAGATTTTTAGTTTCCCATGTCTAGTGTTTATAGTCCCTCAACTTTCTGGGATGGTAAAACGTGTTTCAGAGAAAAAGTGTTTCCAAAAATAAAAGGAAATTTTATATCCTTTAAAAAAAAAAATCTACATTCAGGACAATGAACTCCCCAGTGACCAAGGTGGTAGCCAGTGGAGGAAGGGTGGGGTGGGGGAGGGGGAGGGCCTGGGGCTGGGGTAGAGGAGAGAAGAAAGTTCTCTGGTACTATAAAATTCTTGGGAATGGACTGACCGTCAGAATTTTCTTCTGTCGCAGTTAAGGGCTCAACAGACTCTGGGCCCGAGGTCTTCCCAGCTCATGACTCTCTTCCTAAGGTGCTCCTGGAGACTGTGAGCCAAGGAGCCCCCATGAGGTTCATAGGTATGGAATGCAAGAGTGAGCAGATCTGTATACTCACACCCATGCATGGGCCTCAGACTGAGAGACAAGCCCCTTTGCTTCTCTTTCTTACGTTACATGTCTGGGTCCAATCTGAGAAATTCACCTTCTCTTTGGGCATGGACTAGCCAAGAAACCATGAACTTTGGAATCAGATGGTCACTAGTTTGAGCCCTGGCCTGATTACTTACCAGCCATGCCTCTGTTTCACCATCTACGGAATGGGAATATTAGACCTACTTCAAGCTTCTTGCTGCTTTGGGTCATGAGAAAAGGTTTATATCCTTTCTACTCAACATATCCAGTCTCTGGTTAGCATAAAAGCACTGACCCATCAGAGAACACGTCGTTTATCTAACTTGATAAACTTCCTGTATGTCTCAGAGACGAAGCATGAATCCAAAATATAGTAACCAGTCAATGAAGGGTGTCATTGGTTGAACTGAGTTCCCCACCCCCCAAAAAAGATATGCTGAAGCTCTAACCCCCAGGACCTGTGAATGTGACCTTATCTGGAAAGAGGGTCTTTGCAGATATGATCGAGTCAAGGTGAGGTCATTGGGATGGACCTTTATTCCAGTATGACTGGTGTCTTCATAAGAAGTGTGAACAGGTGTGAAGACCCAGGCATGCACGGAGAACATTACTCAGAGGCAGAGATCAGAGTGAGCCAGCTCCTGGCCCAGGAACACCACAAACTGAAGGCCATTACCAGTAGCCAGGAAGAGGCAAGGATGGGTTCTCTCCTACAGGTTTCAGAGGGAGCATGGCCCTGAAGAGACCTTGATTTTGGACTTCTAGACTCCAGAACTGTGAGGTGATACATTTCTATCATTTTAACCGCCCCCTTTGCGGTGCTTTGTTACAGCAGCCCTGGGGAAACCAATACAATAGGTAACTTTCTATTGTATTACGACTACAACTAAAAACACTTCTAAAAAAAAGGAGACTGCCCTACCTTACTTGGTTGTCAACCTCAGGATGACTGAGATTTCTTTAGAGATTTCTTTACTTCTCAGGTCTAGACTAAATCTCTCCTGCCTTTTTTTTCTTAGTGGAGACGTGTCCTGCTTTGGGATTTTTTTTTTTTTAATTTTATTTATTTGACAGAGAGAGACACACAGTGAGAGAGGGGGCCCAGCAGTGGGAGAGGGAGGGAGAAGCAAGCTTCCCAATGAGCAGGGACCCTGATACAGGGCTTGGTCCCAGGACCCTGGGATCATGACCTGAGCTGAAGGCAGATGCTTAATGGACTGACCCACCCAGCGCCCTCCTGTTTTGTTTTATTTTGTTTTTTGGATTTTATTTTTAAGTAATCTCTACACCCAACGTGGGGCTCAAACTCACAACCTTGAGATTAAGAGCCGCAGACTCTATCGACTGAGCTAGCCAGGTGCCCTGGGATTGTTCTTGATGGATTTTTCTAGATCTTTCTCATCTTCCCTTTGAACCCAGTCTTTGTGACTTCCTTGGTTTGGCTCTTTGACCCTCATGCCCTCATCAGGTCCTTCCATCTCCCCTTCCGCTCTCCCTGGTTGATGACGGTGGCTCTCTGTTTTTCTAGGGAGCCAGGAGAAGGGAGAAACAGCCCAGATCCTGGTCTGGAAACTGTCTTTTAATAACAAAAACCCAGAAGTGAACTTTTCTTTGAGGTTTCTGGTCCCGTCTGGACTCAGAGCATCTTTTCTCCTAGAGTCCAGGTAGGACCAAGAAACACTGACGTTTCAACTGCCTGAGACACAACTCAGGCAGTTCAGCTGCCTTTGCTAGCTCAGAACCATCGAAGGTTCTCTTGGGACAGTTAGACTTCCTGGTTCCCCAGTCCCAGAAGGGGAGGACAGGGCATGGAACAGGACATGGAACAGGTGTGTGGAGGGAGCTCTGAGTCCAGCACCCGCTCCCCCTCCCCAGCCCACCTCCTAAAAACACAGCCAAGTTGGTAGCAGTTAGAACATCTGAAAAGGAATTTCTTGCTGGTCCAGCCTTTATAGCTGTGGTGCCCACAGGGGGCAGTCTACACATGGAAGGGAACGGAATGGCATCCTCCGGGATTACACAGTGCGGGGTGGGGGTGGGATGGGGGCTTGGTACAACAGGTCTTGCTGAGCCACCTGCTGTCGGCCCTGCCAGGGGACCTGCCCTGTTCCACTGCTAGCTTCCAGGTGGCACAAAGCACAAGGCTATTCTTGGGTTCCCCACTTGGCTGGGCAAGCAGAGGTAGTCACGTGACCACCCCACCCATCTCTGCAAAAGGTCAGGTTCTCAGATCCCAGGAATGCCCGGGGATATTCATGATTAACAACTGTTCTGCTTGGAGGGCATTTGCTCCCTGCCAGGTAGCTTGGTTTAGTGATGTCATTTTAACCTCAACACCTGAGGGGATCCACAAACTCATGAGGTCAGAGACGTTATACCTGATTTACAGATATGGAAACTGAGGCATGCAAGACTAATCAGCTCCGGCAAGGTCACACAGCTGGAGAATTGGAGCCCATCCACCTGACCCCCCCCCCCCCATGGGACAATGGCCTGGGAATAAAACATTGAAGACCATGGGCTGGACCCTCCATCACAAAAGAGAGACAGGATAGGGTCCCAGGCTCCAGGGAGGCCCCCAGGGGGAGAATCTGAGACGCCAGGCACACAGGCGAGCTGGAGGGGAGATGCTGTTCAGTGTGGATGGTGAAGGCAGAGAAGCCTTGCCCGCTGTGGTCTGCAGAGTCACGAAAGCCGGGAAACCCCTCTTGTTCTCTGTCCTAACCCCCTGGCCTGGCCCTCTTCCTCCAGGCCATAGGGAGTGCCAGGACCCCACAGCTTGAAAAAGGTAAAGGAAACAAGATGACAGAAGGCTCACTGTCCACGCTGAGTAGCCCAGTGATAGAATTTGAGGCTCCAAAGGTGGTAGAACCTAGAAATACAAATTAATTCCTAAAAGCAGCTGTTACCCCGGGATGCTCGAGTCATCATGAGCTACTAAGGGAAGCTAAGAAGAGGGTACTGGCGTGTGGAGAGCGGCCATGTCTCTCCGCAGCTGGGTCCCCTTGGTGGCAGAGCCCGAGCTGGCTCAGGTGGTGGCTGTGCTGACACTGCAGAGTCCCCGAGCCATGGCCAGGGTGACATGGGGCTGCTGAGGGGGCCAGGACAGGCGGGGGCTGTTTTTAGACAAGGACCCAGTTCAGTGGGAGTTGGGTCCAAGTTCCAGCTCTGACACCATCCCCTGCCGGACCCTTAGCTAAGCCACACATGTTCTTTTTTTTTTAATTTATTTTAATGCCAGGATGGTGAACATAGTCTTATATTAGTCTCAGGTGCACAATATAGTGATTCAAGTCTTCCATGCGACCCTCGGTGCTCATCACGACAAATTTCCTCCTTCATCCCAGCCCCGATGTCCCCATGCCTGCTCCCACCTCTCCCCTGCCCACCACCAGTCTGTTCTCTACAGTTCAGAGTTTGTTTCTTGGGCATCCGGGTGGCTCAGTTGGTTAGGCGACTGCCTTCAGCTTAGGTCGTGATCCCAGAGTCCTGGGATCGAGCCCCACATCGGGCTCCCTGGGATCGAGCCCCACATCGGGCTCCCTGCTCCATGGGGAGTTGGCTTCTCCCTCTGACCTTCTCCCCTCTCATGCTCTCTCCCCTTGTCTTTCTGTCAAATAAATAAATAAAATCTTTAAAAAAAAAAGAGTTTGTTTTTTGGTTTGCCTTCATCATGCTTCCCCCCCCCTTTTTCATTTTTGCTCATTTGTTTTGTTTCTTCAATTCCCCATAGGAGTGAGATCATATGGTATTCGTTCTTCTCTGATTGACTTACTTCGTTCAGCATTCTAGTGGACATACTCCTTTCTAGGGCCCAGTTTTCTGATCTCTGACAAGAGTAGAAAGTCCCATATCAGTGGCTTTCAAAAGACACAAAAGTACAGTTGTTCTGATCAAATCTGACTTGGGGGGACCCCTAAAATCACTGTTCCTCTCTACTTACCTCTATGGCCTCTGTGGGGCATCACAGACAATGGCCACAGACTCCCTGAAGACAGTTCGAAAAGTACTGGCCTAAAGTCATTTGTCGGGTTAGCACACTTTTACTGAGTACCTGCCCTGTGCTGAGCATTTTCTAGGTGTGGGGATAGAAGAAGATCAAGACAGATCATCTGTGTGATGGGCACTTGTCCCATGCAATTTTGATTTGGTGGGGGCTAGGGCAGGGGGAGTCAGACAACCACCAAGGAAACCAACCAACCAGCACTCTTTAGACAGAGGCAAGTGACAAAGAAAGTGAAACACAGGATTGCTGGGGCATGGGGGTGGGCATGTCTATCTTCTTCAAATTAGGTGGTCAAGAAAGGCCTCCTGGAGGAGGTGACCTTTGGACCTGAATGAGCCAACCTTGCAAAGCCAAGTAGGAAGAGCTTCAGGCAGGAGAGATTAGGAGGACAAAGATCCTCAGGTGGGAATGAAGTGGAAGATGCTGGAGGGTGGTGGGTGAGGGGAAAGTGAATTGGGATGCTGAGGGGGGAGGGGAAACGGGCTCCTGAAGGCCTATGGGCCAAGGAAGAGAACTGGGCTGTCTTCCAAGGGTAGAAGGTCTGAGAGCCTCTGCTGTGCCCAGAGGGCTGAGAAGTGATGTGCAAATAACCTGAAAGATTTCCATAAGCTTCTAAGCATTGTCATCCATGCTATACTTGCAGTTACGAAGGAGGGAGCTGGATGAGTTACAGTTTTCCAGCCACAGAACGTTGTGGGGGCCTTATTTGGCATATGTGAGTTTTGCTGACCCCTGTGGGGACCCCTGGAACCCCTAAAACATTGAGATAGCAGCTGGGGCTCCTAGGTGGAAGCGTGGATGGGAGGGACCAGGTGGGCAGGGGATGCAGTAGGAAGTGAGGGTCTAAGCTTGTGCTAGGTCTTCCCATGGTTAATAAAGCTCATTCCACCTCCAAGCCAGCCCTACAGCGTTCTCCTCTCTCAGGACGGAGTGTGGAGACAACTTATGCAATCAGATCCCCCCACACCAGGGGGACCCTCTCTGCTAAAAACATTCACAAAACGAGATCAACGGAAGCCCCTGCAAGCTGGGCTTAGGGAGGGAGAATCACAGAATGAGACTACTTTGAGGGGAAATTAACAGCCCAGAGAAGGGCGAAGAAGCCCCCACCCCGGAGGAACTGTGGGCAAGTGGGGTGCAGACGACACTCATGGGTGTAATGACAAGGACAGGGGACAGAGGCAAGCAATGCAGACACTGCTCTTCCTCGCTCAGCTCCAGGGGCAGGGGTCATTCATAGAAATAGTCCCGACACTGGTGCCCCCTGCAGTCACAGGGCCAGTAGAGCACACCGGGTTAGGCCTCTGGTCCAAGGTGGGGAGGGGGCTCCCATCCGCATCCCCCAGTGGACCATACCGAGTGCGCCACCTCCCTCCCATGTTTTCCAATCCGATGTCGTTCAATGAAACTAAAATAAGCATCCTGCATGGTCAACCTTTAAGAGAGGGTGGGAGGGAGGAAAGGGGAGGGAGGGGCCTGCTTGGCCCTGGGGCTGGAGAGGGCCTACTGGATCAGTGACCCTGTTTGCGATTTAGGTTTTGAAGGGCTCCCCTGTCCCCAGGCTGCCCCTTGGGCCCTGGTGCAGCTGCCTCATTCCTGCCGCAGGATCAGAGCTGGCTGATTGCTTAGATCAGCATCTCTACAGACCCTCCATCCGCTCTAGAAAAGAAGAGCTCCCTGGAAAATTCAGTGTAAGAGACTCTCGGAGATTTCCAATATCCATCAGCATCTGGAGAATTCCTGCAGAACAGGGGTGCATTCTGTTCTGTTTGACCCTCGGGGATGAGGCCCTTTTTACATGAAATGTGCTTTGACCATCCCTGAAACAGTTGTTCTGGGGAACCCACTTCTGGGAACCCTGGCCAAATGTACTTTGATTCAGGGTCAAGGACAACTATGGTAAGGAAGCAGGGCCCCTGTCTCAGGCAGGAAGGAGGAGACAGAGAAGCAGGCTGTGACCTCCTCATTCTCCTAAAGGGCAAACTGGGGGCAGAGGCTGTAGTTCTGCCTGCATGGAGGGGAAGGCAGGTGACCCCAACAGGCAGGGCTATAAGAAAGTGGCTTAGAACTGAAGGCACCCAGAGAACTGCTTGGGGCTTTACACTAGGAGTTCAGAAGCTGGGTTGCATTGGGATCACCTTGGGTGTGTTTGAAAAGCACAAATTCCTACCCTGCCCCCCAAGCAGAATCTTTGCAGGTGCATTAGGATTTAGGCATACTTGTTTTCCCAAAGCTCCTCCAATGCTTTCAATTCTAGGGACAGAGTCTACTTCTGATGATGGCGTCTGGGGCCCTTTTTCAGTGTCTTGTCAAGCTGACAAACGTCCATTACCTTCCTGAGTCATCCTAAAATCCAGGTGTTCCCCTGAGCCAGCTTGATAAGAGGTCAGAGGGAGGGTGGTTCAGGGGATGGGGAAGAAGGGAGCCCCTGAAGGGGAAGGTCAGGCCAAGGTCCAGGTTTGGTTGGGGGAAACCCCCTCCCTATGACCAAGGGGGGAGGTTGGGATAAGAAAGCCCAGGGGTTGTGAGGGAGAGGAGAGGCTGGGCTCCACATTGCCCTGGACATTTCTCTTATAAGGGCTTTCTTCTCCCAAGCATCCTGGGAACCAGCAAAGACCCTAGAGGCACAGAGTCAGAAGGTGGCCCTAGAGTAGACAGTGGGTGCCCAGGAGGAGGTCTGTCTATAGCTGGGTTCTTATGGGATGGCACAGTGTTTCTGTGAGCAGGCGCCTCCTTTTACTGGCTTGAATGTGACATGTGATGTGCAGGGAGGAGCCCCAGCAGCCCTGATGGGATCTGTGGCTCTGCTGAGAGCAGCCTGAACCCCTCTCTGGGGCTCAGGTGCCTCATCTGCATAATGAAGGAGGCGGGTGATTCAGTCCCCTGCGTCCCTTTCTGATTTAATGCTTCATGACTCTGAAAAGCAGATGCTCAGGGAAGCGTGGCAATTCTCAAATCCACCCCTATGGCTAGTGACTTTCAAGGAGGCCTTAATATATTCTAAATTCAACTCTGTGTGGTCAAGCAAAGGCCTTGCTGTTCAGGTGGGAAAATGGATGCGCCCTGCACTGAGATAAGTATCCACATTCCTGATCCGGACTGGGTCCTCTTCTTGGCAGCTTGGGCTTTCTCCCTTCTGGTGTCTCACCCACACCTCCAGCTCCCAGGGGGGCTCCCTCCTCCCGGTTAGCACAACTCAGCTGCTATAACTGCAGTACCCTCTAGAGGGCGCTGCTGTCAGCGCTGTGACCTGAGCCAGGCGCCCAACGGGAAACACAGGGCCCCGCTGCTTCCGCCCGGCTTGGGATGGAGGCGTGGCCAAGTGGAGGGCCGCCCATCTGAGTATTGGTGCTCTTCTTGTCAAGCATCCAAAGGAACTTAGAGGGTGAGGGTCTGCTCATTCATCCATTCGGCCTGCCTGCGTGTGCCAGGCCCTGGGTTAGGTGTAGCGCACACCAGATACGAAAGATGCCTGCTTAGGCCTCACAGGTGCTCCTCCCATCCCCACAAGTCACCTTCCCAGAAGTAACTTCTCCCTGGTTCTTGCTCTGTGAAGACAGGCCTTAGGATGCCCATTTTACAGAGAAGAAAACCGAGTCTCAGGGAGGCAAAGTGGTATATACCCACGTCATGCAGCCAGGCAGTGCCCAACTCAAGTGGCTGCAAGCCCAGCTTCTCCCACTGCCCAACTGTAGGATGTGTTCTCCCTGGAGCACACCCCCTCCCCCTTGCTGGGAGCTGCGTGGGGGTGGGGGAAGGTGGTGACCCACATGCCACCCCCCCACCAGAACGCACTACTGTGGCAATAGTGCCCTGAACAGCAATCTTCTTTGGTCTCGCTATCCCACGTCCACACCTGCTGGTGTGATTTTCCAGAGCGGGACCTCGAAAAGCCTCCAAGACAATAATAGCAGTTGCTATTTTATTGTTGGTCTATTTTGTGCCAAGTCCCTTATTCGCTTTATCTTGAACCCCCTCAACCATCAGAGGAGCCTCATTTCACAGATGTGGAAAGTGAGGCTCAGAGAGGGTAATTGACTTGCCCAAGGGCACACAGCTGGGATTTCAACCTATGACGGGGCTGCCAAAGTCCACGTTCTTTCTGCTTTACCACTGGGGCCTGGTTTCTTGTTTTCTTTTGTTGCCGGCTCTTCACCGCCTGCCAACCCCTCCCTTCTTGCCCTCCTACCCCCAGTCTTCTTGCTGGTTCACACAGCATGCTTTGGTGCCATAGCTAAATGAAGCTCTGGAATAGGACTTCTTGATCTTGGCATTATTGACATTTTGTGCTGGATCATTCTCTACTGGTAGGAGGAAAGTGCTGTCCTGGGCATTTTCAGATGGTTACAGCATCCCTGGTCTCTACCCACTAGACACGAGTACGTCACCCCCTCCCCATGGCGACAACAAAAAATCTCCCCACATAAGGTCAGATGGTCTCTGGAGAGCAAAAGAACTCCCCAGTTGAGAGCTGCTGCTTTATAGGAATGTGGGGTTGGGGTCAAGTTGATTATAGCCCGTCCTCCTCAATAGACTAAGAGTGGCTGGAGGGCAGGAAGAGCCAATTGTTTACCCACACCTAGTGCAGTGCCTGTAACATGTAGCAAGTAGTACAGCAGGAAGAATGAATGAATGCTTTCCATGGATATGGTATGTTTCAGGGTGAGGGCCTGAAGGCCTAAGTTTCCATCCAGATCTTCACTGGTCTGTTCTGGGCTAGCCTGGGGCAAGCACTTTTCCCCTTCTGGGCCTCCATTCCCCTTGTGCTGTCTTACAGGAGGATCATCACAGGCCCCAAAGGTCCTGGACATCCATGGTCTGGAACCACGATATTCCAGCTCAGAGGCCCAGAGTCTGGAGGCTGGGGCTGAGGAGGGGTTGTCCGCCAGGCTGGACATTACACCTCTGTCTAGTTCTCAGTTTCTCCTTCGGACCCTTGCTCCTCAAGCCAAATCCATCACACAGAGACGAACAAGCCCTCCCATCCCCAAAAGCGGCCTGATGCAGGAGAGGAGGCTCCTTTTTTTGGGTGTGTGTCTTAGAAGGGAAAACACGTAACCTCAAAGGTAACCAAATATCCAGATCGTGAGGGCTAGCATCGCACACCCCAAACCCACCTATTCATGAGCTTAACAAAAAGCTTCTTTAGGATACACTGTAAGGCCATTGAGAGGGAGAAAAGTCGCCTCTCACAAGCCCAGGCCAGCCCGCAGGGCCCGCCCTCCTAGCGTGCACTCACACACACACACACACACACACACACACACAGCCGCTTACAAGGAGGCTCTGAGTTTTTAAAAGTAAACTCCACGGTTTCCGTTCTTGCCCTGGATTCAACTTTTGAAAAAAGGAACCGTTTTCCCGTTCTCCCTCCAAATTCCCCCTCTCTCTGGTCCTCCCTGTGCCTCACTCCTGCTCTCCCTCTCTAACCCTGCCCCTGCCCTGCACCCCCCCGCCCCCCCCCCCAGTTGCTCCTCCCCTACAATGTTGACTCCATTTCCAACCACGCCGAGGGGCCCAGGCCTCCTCTCAGGGATGGGGGTGTCCTATCTGGTCTGGGGGAAGAAAAGCAGCCGGGGGAGATGCCACAACCCCCTTCCACTCCATAGAACAGAGCTTTCTCGAGGAAGGAGGGCAGGACTGATGCTCCCATCAAGGTCCCCAGCTTGGCCAAGAGGCCCACCTGGTGACAGCAGAAGAGGAGGGCTCCTATTTAAAGATGTTCTCCCTCCCATAGGGGTGCCTGGGTGGCTCAGTGGGTTGGATGTTTGACTCTTGATTTCAGCTCAGGTCATGATCTCGGGGTCCTGGAATCAAGCCCCGAGAGAGGCTCCACGCCCAGCAGAGTCTGCTTGTCCCTCTCCCTCGGCTTCTCCCCTGCTCACTCACACACACGTGAGCACGTTCTCTCGCTCTTTAAAAATAAATAAATAAAATCTTAAAAAAAGATGTATCCACCCATAGACTCCCTTTCCCGGTGGGGGGGGGGGCATTGGCCCTGTCACGCCTCCTGCTCCACTCGCAAGCAGGACTCATTGCTTCCTCTCTGTCTGCGTCTGGGTCCTCTTCCTTGAACTTGCCTTTCACTACTACCCGCCCCCCGACTTCTACCCCCTGCTGCTCCCACTCCCGAGACGTTTACAGGTCCAGTCCAGGTGTTAGCATAGGGACAGCAAGGAGGCCCCAGCACCTGTCAGCTGGAACCACGAGGCAGGAATTTCTCAGAGACAAAAACATTATCAGGATCGGTGTCTTTCAAACTTTTTTGACTGCAACCCGCAGTAAGAAATTCATCCTATAAACATCAAATTTGTATATATTGTGTATATATCTATGTATTATAATCACATAGACACTTATTTAGGATTGCCAAATATAAAACAGAAATAGAAGTTTCTGGAAACAATACTTACTTTTATTACATGGGAGACACTATGAAATTACTCTTTCCTATGTCATTCCACCCCCCTAAATCAGTTTTACAACCTGCAGATGGAGATACTCAGTGCTAGATGTGTCCGCTGGAGCAGGGACAAAGAGCGAGGCTCCAAGCAGGGGCCCATGGGCCTCCCCTGGCTCAGCTGAGGCCCTCCTCGGGCCCAACAAGAAGGGGCTTGGAAGGGACTGGGTTCTAGGAGCCAGCATGAAAAAGATCCACATGAAAAGTTAGGACAAATAGTCTTTTACTACTACAGAATATTCTCAATTAATACTCTTCTGAACTTACAGTTTGTGACCCCAAGGGGGCCTAGAAGCCGCTAGACGAGAGGAATTAAGGTTTCTGGTGCCTGCTGAGAGCCAGACAAGGCCCTCTTCAAAATCATGCCGCGAGTAAGTGGCTGAGTTGGGATTCAAACCCAGGTCTGCCCTGCTGGGCAGGCTCCCCCCCACCCCTGCGGCTCTCCCCCACCATCCCAGGAGTCAGGGCTCTCTTGGAGCTCCCTCTCCAACTGGGGAGTTGGACATCTGTTCTGGGCATGTGGGGATGGAGGACCCCCCCCCCCCCATTCAGCGTGCAGGGGTGCGGCTGCCTGGATGGGGAGCAGGGGCAAAGCCTGTGTGTGGGAGTGAGAAGGGGCCTGGAGTCAGGTGTGGCTCCAACAGCACACAGTTCCGCCACTCAAGTCACAGAGACTCTACCTGAAGATACGTAATAATATTTCTATTATCTCCCCCTCTGGATTCTTTACTCCCATAAATTTTTTAAAGATTTTATTTGTTTTTATTTGACAGAGAGAGAGAGACAGTGAGAGAGGGAACAAAAGCAGGGGGAGTGGGTGAGGGAGAAGCAGGCTTTCCACCAAGTAGGGAGCCAGATGCAGGGCTACGATCCCAGGACCCTGAGATCATGACCTGAGCTGAAGGCAGATGCTTAACAACTGAGCCACCCAGGCGCCCCTCTTTATTCCTATATTGAAAGAAGGGCTTTCAAATTATAAAGACTCCCAATTTAAGTAAGATTTTCCTAGAAAATTCTAGGAAAAGAAAAATATCTACTTAGAATTAAAATTAGTGATAATAATAATAAATGGTATCAGTTCTGGAGTACTTGCTTGCATAACCACAGCAACTGTTTTATGGCCAGCAATGGCCAGACCAGCAATGGCCAGCACTGGGCACAGAGTTACTAGGTGGCGCTCAGTAGTTACCGGAGAATGAATGAAGGGACCCAGGGACACGCTGGAAATTGCACATACATGCATCTCATTTAAACCCAATTTGATGTAACCCGAAAAATTCCAGCATTTCCCTGAGAGACATTTTCTTTCTTTTCATAATTCCTTCTTCCAAAACTTTTGAAATTGGAGGGATCCTTGCTTCTGGGTGTAGAGACACCTCCTCCTTCAGGTTTTCTCCCTGATTGCCCTTCTATTCTTGGGCAGTCTCTTCCAGGTTCAGTGATGGCCAGGCCAGCGCTCCTAGACTGATCCCAAGCCCCCCCTAACCCGCTCTGCCCAGGGGTACAGACGATCTTCCCCTTGGCAACCCAGAGGCAAGGAAGGAACTAGGACTGGAGCCCAGACTTCTGGATTCTTAAATCAGGGCAAGCAACCGACTAGAGCCTCAGAAAATCCTGATTCTAGTCCTGCCCTTCCCCTAAGTCAGGTGTGACCTTTAGAAAGTCATCACACCTTTCCGGATTCACTTTCTTTTGAATATCTTTCCAAGGTCCAGGGTTCCCCCAAACTGACAGATACCCACCCACCGCAGTGTCCGGGACCTGAAACACCTCGCTAACCCATTCAGCTCTCCATCCTACTTCCTTTTCTCCTGGCAGCCCACTCCTGACAGAATTGGAATGTACACACCAAGCAAAATGCTGGGACCTGGGGATCCTTAGCGGTGAGACCCTACAAGAATCCTACCAGAGCCCTGCTCACGACTGCAAGGAGCAGAATGATGGAAAAGTTTGGGTTGGAGTCTTCCAACAGGAGACAAGCCCCTCCCACCGTCACCCCACAGTTTGCTCTGGCTTGGAATGCAGATTCGGTAAAGGACAACCATCCACCCAAACCCCGGGGTTTGAAAGACTCCACCGTGGTGGGCTTCCACTGCAGAGGAACCCAGAGAAGGCAAAGCTGTCCCTGGTCATGTGTCCTCATTTCCCCTCCTCTTCCTTGAGAGATGCCTCTACCTAGTGGCCCGGTCCGAGTTTGTCTCCCTCGCTGGCAGCTCAGTGGCCCTGGGTTCTGCCAGTTCCCCTCTTTCCCCAGCTTTCCCCCGTCCCTGAGCTCCTGGAGTAGGCCAAGTGGCCAAGGAAGTGGGAGCAGCGGGTTCTCTCAGCCCCTGCTTGGGCACCTGCCTTGTACCCGACACACTGCCCATGCCCAGCCACCCTGCCCAAGGGCCTCATCCTTCCCACGGACAGTCCAGGCCAAGGCTCGGAACCATGAAGCAACTCCTCCAGCTCAAGGGTAGCCCAGGGGATCTGAACCCACATTTCCCCGACTCCAAAGCCGCTCGTCTGTCCACCGAAGCGCGTTCCAGACTCTAGGACTTGCAAACACATGGGAGTCGGGAGTAAAAGCTCCCCTGTTCTCTGTTCCTTAATTTCGGGGGACCAGCAGACAACAGCCCCTCGTCACGTGTTCCTTCGCCCCATGCACGCTGCGTCCGCAACAGCACGAAAGTTTGCTCAACTCCGCGGGCGGACGCGGCGGTCGGGAAGCCGCAGCGCACGCCTCCCCCCGCAGGGGACACTGAGGCAGCGCAGCCCCCGCGCGCGGAGTGGCCAGCGGCCGGGGGACCCCGGGAGAGCCTCTCCCCGGAGGGAAGGGGACAGTTACCTTGAAGAGTTGGACGCCCTTCGTAAGAACTTCGGTGCCACACAGCTGGCGGGGCGGCCGGGGTCTCGCGGGGCCGGGAGGCCCGGGGCTGGCGGCGCCGCGGGGGAGACGCTCTGCGCGCGCGCCGCGCACCCCTCCTGCCGCGGGCGTCCTGTCCGCAGGTCCCCTCAGGCGGCGGCCGCGGCGGCAGCGGCTGGGTTGCGGAGTCCCGGCTGGCCGAGGCAAGGGCCACTGCAAGGTGCCCGGAGCCCCTGGCGCCCGCGTCAGATGCCGGCCGGCGAGCGCGCGGAAGGAGAGAGAGACCTGGAGCGGCGCGGGCGCGTCCTCAGCTCTGCGAGCCCCCTCTCGAGCGGCGGGGAGGTAGGTGGGCGGGCGGGCGGGCGGGCATGGCGCGTGGTGACACATACATAGGGGCGGGCGGGGGAGGGGAGGGCGGTGGCGGGGGGGGGGGGGGCGGGGGGGGGAACCCCCCCCCCCGGGGGGCCCGGGGGGGGGCCGGGGGGGGGGGGGGGGGGCGGAGGCGTCCGGAGCGCGCTGGACCCCGGCTCCGGACCGGCGCGCCGCGGGGGAAGCCGCCCGGGGCGCAGGGCGCGAGAGGAGCCGGCAGCCCCTGGGCCCGCGGGAGGCAGCGGCGCGGGAAGGGCTGCAATGCGGTCGGCGGCTCCGCAGTCCGAGGGGCCCCGGAGGGCTGCGCCGGCACCCGCGCGGGGACCCGCGCCTGCATCCGCGCCGGCACCCGCGCCCGTGCCCGCACCCGCGCCTGCGGTGGCCGGACGGGGCTCCCCGGCGACCCGCGCTGGGTGTGCGGCCGACGCCCGGCGGGAAGCGAGAGGGCACGGCGCGCCCCCTGCTCCCGGGCCACGGTTTGGAAGGACCCTCGGGAGGAACTGGCTGAAAGTTTTTGGGGATGGGGTGCGCCGGGATGGCAGGGAAGACGGGGAGAGAGGAGGTTTTAGGGGACCGCGGGGAGGCGTGCTGGGGACGGGGAGCCAGTCTCAGGGCAAAAGGCTGAGTGAGGGTCTCTTCAAAGTCCCGGAGAGGCCAAGGACATCTCTCGAACGAAGCAGGAATTCTCCAGGACTTCTGGAGCTCCAGAGACCACCCTCTTTAATAATATTTTTCCCAGCCGAAAGAATAAGAGAACCAAAAGCGTTTGAACACCTTCCGTGAGCTGGTTGCTTAACATACATTAATATCTCACTTAATTTCCCCAAAAGCCCAATGAGGTAAATATTAGGATTCCCCCACACACCCCAAAGATGTGAAAACGGAGGCTCAGAGAGTGAGGGTGTTACCTATTTAAGGCGGAGTCTGAATTCAAGCCCAAAGTCATGCTTTCTCTGCTACACAGGCTGCTGGTTTAGCTACAGCAGTTCTGGGGGGACCCGGGCTGGTTGGTGGTCTTCAGAGTCCTTATGGAGGAAGGCGGTCGGGCTTGATGCTAAGATTTAGTGGCCCAGGTCGGTGTGGTAGAAGCGGCTTGACCCCCTCACTGGGCATGGACTGAATGAGAAAGAGCAAGAAGCCGGGTCTCTGTGGGCTGTCCATTACAGAGATAATAGACTAAGCTTTTTCTTGATTAAAAGGCATGGAAGTGCCTCCGGTTCCCAGAGGTGATAACTCTGGAATTGTGTGGGTGTTTTGCTGGCCATCTCTGCTAGGGGGCAGGACTGGCCCTGGCCCAGCACCTTCTCCTGCCGGTTGTCTGCACTGGGCATTGAAGCCTGGGGAGGGCATAGTTCCCACTCCACCCGTTGGTGCCCAGGAGCTGTGGCTGAGGTGTTCCACTGGTGGGCAGTTCTTGGCTTCACTGTTGTTCTACCTGAATCTTTTGGTTCCTCCTGGTCAGGTCTCCAAGTTACGGAGCACCTTGGGCCCTTCTGACATGATGGTGACCAGAGAGCCCCTCAGGGGGAAACAGTATTTTGTCCCTCAGACAAGGAAGTGGGATGAAATCTTACTAGTTACTGGCCCCCAGTGCCTGGATCAGGGGAAATGACTCTTCTAGAAAAAATTCCTTAGAATTCCAACAGGAGTCGTGGTACTCATGCCGGTATTTACTTGATGCTCTAGGTGAGAACACATCACACCCTCATCCGTAAGACAGGGTCATATCTGATTTACATCCCAGGACGTGTGGGGTTAGCGAAGGACCATTCAATTCCAGGACGAATATTAGTAATTAATCTTTGTAGTGAAGGAAACAAATGCTTATTAATCACCTAGTTTTGTAATGAGGCTAAGAAACATACAATGGGCATTTTTACACACCAGACACTGTTCAATACAACAGCCTTGCAGGTGGAACATTGTTCCCATTTTACACACGAAGAAACTGAGACTCACAGGCCCCAGGTAGTGAATGAGTGCGGGTTGGCATGATGTCACACTACTGCGCCTTCAGGCTGCAGCAAACCCAGGATGATTAGGAAGTGGACAACGTAAAGACCACATTCAGGAGATCAAAGGATGTTAGTCCGAAAGCCCTTGGTGGCGTATGGACCCTCCCCTGTTCAGGGCTCTTCCTTGTGTAGTAACTTCTGATGCTCGTCATCCCTCCGCTGCTCAAATACTTAATGCCTTTTCCAGGCTGCCTGACCCTTTCTGTTGTCACAGGCGACCTTGAACCTCTCGCTGCTTCCAGTGTGGTCTATAGACTAGCAGTGTCAGCTGGGCGCTCGCTCACAGTGCAAAATCTCAGGCCTACTGCAGACCTTCTGACTCAGAAGCTGTGTTTTAATAAGATTCCCCTTATTATCATATGCCTTCTGAAGTTTAAGAACCCCTGTGTTGGCCTCATTCAGCAGGTGCCACTCATCCAGTCAGGAAATCACAGAATAAGGGTCTCAGAGCTGGGAAAGGGTCTTTAGCGAACTTTGAGGACCCCGTCCTCCCTGACTGGGATATACGCTCTGTGTGAACATGCCCGTGGATTTGACTCCCTTCTGAGTCGGCCTCCTATTTTCACGTGGTTCTAATACTTAGGCAGCTCTCAGATGTTGTAGAAGTGCTTACTGGTTCCCATACTACGGATTCAGCAGTGAACAGAACAGGCCCATTTCTACATCCTGGCCTTGTCCCCCAGACCTCCTTCCACATGGCAGATGTTTTTGCATTTAAGATCAGGGATTGCCTTGCTCTCGCCCTCCCCCTTTTCTCCTTTAGGAACCGGGAATCTCCACTTCACTATGTTCTTCCTCATCTTTCTCCATCAGTGGAAGCTACTTGCTCCTATCAATCTTCCCCTAGTGTGTCTGGACTGCCTTGTCCCGTGTAGAGTGATTCAGACCGAAACACAGTCCTATTAGGGTACTCAGCCCAGGGCAGGAGCTCACCTCCTTCAATGAGGTACTATGCTTCTGTTAATGCAGCCTTCCTTTATGTGCTTTTCTGCAGCCTCATCATGGCTCATTCTGAGTCTGTAGCCAATTCAGATCTCCTTTCCACAAGTACTGAAGGGGCCCAGTGTCTTCTAATGCAAGTGTCGGACTTTACTCTATCATTCTTGGCAGCGGACTTTCTGTAAAGCTGACCAATGTCCCACTTTCGTGTCTTCACTTATCCTGGGGCTGAGTTCTAGAGCAGGACACGATGTCATGGCTCCATATTCCAATGACAATGGCTGTGTCATGCATTACCCCAAGCCTTAGTGGCTTCAAGCGATGAGTCTTTTAATATCGTTCATGGGTTCTGTGGGTCAGGAATTTGGGAGAAGCATGGCCAGTCATTCTGCCTTAGGTTATCTCATGGGGTTGCAGTCAGGTGTCAGCTGAAGGCTTGACTGGGGCTTAGACGATATGGATCTAAGATGGCCGGTGGGTCGGTGTCGGCTGCTGGCCAGTGGCCTCAGCTCCTGTCCATCTCACCTGCCAGGGGAGTCACCTCATGACATGGATGGCAGCTGGCTTCTGCCACAGCAAGTGATCCAGGGGCTGAGTGGGAGCTGCAGTGCTCTGATGTCCTAGCTTTGGAAGGCACACACTGTCACATCTGCCAGATTCTCTTGGTCACATGGGACCAGGGGATGGGGATTGCTGGGAAGCATCTTGGAGGTTGGCTTCCAAGTGCCATTCAAGTGGCTCTTAGAGGATGGCCAGTCCCCCAGTTCACCTAACTGTAGCACCACAAGTGCATGTTTCTGTCCCTTAGTGGGGCACCGTGTACGAATCTTGCTGAGTCCCAATTTGCAGATTTCCTCTGAGGCATCCTTTGGATACGCCTGTACAAGCAAGCAGCATATCCTACTCTCTGGGACAACACATCTGTCCCAGTTTTTGCAGGACAGTCTTCAGCATCCCATTCTTCCTGGTACAGTCAAAGATTGTTGCTTTGCTGAGCTGTGTCACACTTCTGGTTGATCTTGAAACTTGAGGACAGTCAAAAAGCATCAGATCATTTTCATGAAAGGGCTTCCTGTCTCTCTCAAGCAACAAAACAGAGTGGAAGAGGAGGTCCCCTGTGTCTTCAGGAGCCTTGGAGGTGAATCCCGGTTCTGGCAAAAGAAGGTGGGCAAGTTTCTTAACCTCTCTGGGTCTCGGTTTTCTCATCTGTGAAACGGGATTGTATGGAACTGTAGAATGAGAATAAGGGATGTCAGTCAGTGCCTAGCGAGTGATCTGGCTCAAGATGGTAAATTTTCGGGGCACCTGGGTGGCTCAGTGGGTTAAAGCCTCTGCCTTCGGCTCAGGTCATGATCCCAGGGTCCTGGGATCGAGCCCCGCATCGGGCTGTCCGCTCCGCGGAGAGCCTGCTTCCTCCTCTCTCTCTTTCTGCCTGCCTCTCTGCCTACTTGTGATCTCTGTCTGTCAAATAAATAAATAAAATCTTAAAAAAAAAAAAAAAAAAGATGGTAAATTTTCTTCCCTTTCCTCCGCACTACAATCTGATGTTTCCAAGCAAGTATGGGCTGCTCTCTGGGTTCATAAAGGAAGCTGGAAAACTCGCCTCCTCGGAGCGTGGCAATAATAAATACTATATGTCATGTGTGTAGAAAGGTTGTGATCCTTCCTGGAAGCCAAAGGCCATAGAAGTATGATATGGAAAAGTGTTCTTATTGCCAAACCGAGAGGGGGAGTGGTCTTCTGAGAATTAGTGGAACATTTGTTTTATTACTTAAACTGTTTTATTACTTAAACGCTGTGTAAGTGATAAACTCAGAGGGAAATGTTCTAATAATTAAGAACATGGGGTAAGTTAATGAAACACTTACGAATCCCCACAGGTCTGTGTGGAATAATGACGTACAGTGACGGGAAAGTGCTGTGTCACCTAAGACATAGAAATTGGGGGCATGTTTAAGGAAACTCTCATTTCTTGAAGAATTTATAGCAGTTTCTATTTTCAGTAAAACCCCTGCCATTTATAACAGAGGAAATTATGGCAAGCATTTTACTCGTGACTCACTAGTGTTTTTATCATTGAGAAGACGCAGGGAATGACACGGGAGCGGGAGGTATGACCATGTTACTGTAAAGGATCAACACCGTCATCATCATCATCACCACCATCATCATCAAAAACAGTATTTTTTTTAAAGATTTTATTTATTTATTTGACAGAGAGAGATCACAAGTAGGCAGAGAGGCAGGCAGAGAGAGAGAGAGGAGGAAGCAGGCTCCCTGCTGAGCAGAGAGCCGAATGTGGGACTCGATTCCAGGATCCTGAGATCATGACCTGAGCTGAAGGCAGCAGCTTAACCCACTGAGCCACCCAGGCGCCCCCGAAAACAGTATTTTCCAAGCAGGTCTGGGGTAAGAAGAGAGTAGAAGGATCCTTCCCCTGGCAGCTTCAGCCCCCAAGTCCCCTGGGAACTTGCCCACTTTCTCTGTCCCCAACCCTGAATCCTAAGGGACTGCCTCCCACACCTGCCATGGCTTTTCCCTACTCTTTCCCTTATTCCTGCCATTGGAATGTTTTAGGAACTGACGGCCAGCCCATGTCACATTGGGCTTGATGATTTTATTTTCGTTCAGTGATAAACATTGGGTCAGTCTGAAAATTTTTGTCCCAGATGTTTTGCACATTCCAGCAGGGATATAAAATGCGTACTTTCTCGATGTGCAACTATGGTAGCCCGCACGCACTGAAGATGAAATGTGAGAAGTACAGAGAGCACCTCCGTAGCTCGAAGATCGTCTGTTAAAACACGGGCATGGCTTCTCCCCATAACACTTGGCCCTTATTTGATACGAAAGCCCTGGGGAACGGTTATCTTGACACTTTAGCTGTTGCTATTGATCTGTTTGGTTTCTTAATGTGTATTCCTTTAAGGCGAGAACATACAGAATGTGTAAGGGGGGAAAAGCAGCATTTAGTTAGGTAATCTCTTATTCTTAGGACATTGACGTGTTGGCATTCAGTCTTGAAACAGTCATTAAAAAACAAGAATTATCAAAATGCTGGAGGGTGCTTGGTCTAGTCTCAAAATCTTAAGTTCAAAAAAATGAAATGTCATTTCCTTTGTGGGCTAGCACAGCCTCGCCTGCCTGCCTGCCTTCTTGCCTTCCCTTTCTTCCTCCTTCCCTCCTTTCCTTCCTTCCTGCCTCTCCTCCTCTTTCTTTGTTATTGTGGTAAAACATACATTACACAGAGTTGATCATTTTAACCATTTGAAGCGTCCAGCTCAGTGGCATTAAGTACATTCACAGTGTTCTACAAACATCACCACCCTTGGTCTCCAGAGCCTTCTCATCTCCCCAGACTGAACCTCCGTACCCATGAAACGTTAAGTCCCCGGCCCCCTGTCCCCTGAGCCTCTGGCAGCCACCACTCGACTCTGCCTCTATGAATCTAACTACTCTAGGTGCTTCGTATACGTGGGAACATGCAGTATTTATGTTCTGGATTGACTGGTATATTCACTCCCATGATGTCTTCATACAAGTGGTAACACTTCCCTTTATTGTAGAGCAACACGTATTGAGCTCTTACTATGTGCCAGGCCCTGTGCGGGGGTGCTTCATTAAAATTCACAAACACTTTGTGAAGTCTCATGAACTCCGTCCATTTCACTGATGAATAAACTGAGGGCAGGGAGGCTTGGCAAGCTGCCTTAGTTCATGTAGTTGCTGAAGAGAACAAGACATCTCAGCCAGGCCACCTGGCTTCAGAGCCCTCAGACTTAAAACAAAAAACGTTTAATAGTAACTGTTTACTGAGCACCTACTGTGTGCCGGATACTAAGGTAGGCATTGTACCTACTTTTTTTCCTCCTTCCCTTCCTTTCTTTTGATATGTAATTTACATAGAATAAAGAGCATCTTAAGTGTACAACTCAAGGAATTTTTAGCATATGCCAACACCATTGTACTCACAATACAATCAAGATACAGAAATTTCCAGCTCCCTAGAAATTTCCCTGGTGCTCCTTCTAAATGGTACACCCCAGGGAGACCACTTTCTGACCTTACTGACAGATCAGTTTTGTCTATTCTTAAACTTGATAGAAATGTTATTATCCTATGAATACACTGTTGTCTCTGGCTTCTTCTGTTCAAGTTGGAGGCAACCTGGAGAGCATATGCCTCATCCAAGGGGACAGTCACTACCTTGCTCCAACTAAAGATCACCATTCAGGAATTCAGTTCTTTTTGCTGGATCACATAGTATTGGTATTAGCATTGGTATTAGGATTGACAATGGGGGACGTGGGGGTACTTTTGTTGTTTTCCTTGAGAAGCCAAATTTCTGGATTTTGACACAAGATCAGACAATGACTAATGTAAACATTAAAATATGGTGTGTATCAAAATGTTGAAGGATCAGCAAAAAGCTTCTGTGGGTGGTGGGACCATGCGATGGGGAGGGCAGTGGGAATGCACACGGAGGGACGTTGGAAAGGAAAAATCAGACACTGGATCTCTTGGGAGAGAGAGAGAGAAGCAAGAAAAGCCTCTGACTTTTGAACCCGCCTGCCTGGGAGATGGGGAGTCCATGTGACAGTCACAGGGAGGTCAGGAAGAGGAGTTGGTTTGGGGAGAAAGACAGCAAGTGCTGGGGTAGAGAGTGGTGTGTTCAGAGTTGGAGGGACGTTCAGGGGAAGTGGCCAGCAGGCTGAGAGAATTGTGAGCCTGGGACTTGGGAAAAAGCTCAGCCTGAGGAGAGTCCACGCATGGAAAAGTAGGGAACATTGAATTCTACCCAATGAATACTAAAATCGACTTTAATTGCATACTGTAACCAATTAAGGGAGAGAGGAGCGCAGAAAAGACGGAGGACGAGAGATTGTGGGATAGAAAGGCAAGGAGACCGAGAAAAACAGACAGAGCCCCAGACACGTGGAGAGGGAATGCCAGAGCCCCTGACACACTCGAGGGAAAGTGGTGCCTATAAGGGGGTTCTAGAGAAACAGAAATACAGACAAGGGTCAAGCGATGAAGTTTTGTGAACCGTAGGCAGAGCTAGAATCTAGCTCCATGTCAATTTCATCTTGCGCCTGTTAGGACATTATGACTAATGAATTTTAAAAACTATTGCATTTTTTGTTTGTTTGTTTTCTTTTTTGTTTTTTTGTTTTGTTTTGTTTTTTTTTTTTTTGCAGCTGGGGGCACAAACAAGATTACTGCTTCTTGGCATTTATCCCTACGCACAAATAAATGAGACAAACAGCTCTGATCCTCTTATGCACACTGCCCAGGTCTCATGCACTGGGACCACCTCTGGTTTCAGATCAAGTCAGAAGTCCAGACCCCCCAAAGTACCCCCAGCTTTTCTGGGGATCCCTGGCTTTGTAAGGGCTCTGTCTAGTTTGGGTTAGAAGTTCTCTGCAGAGCTCTGTCAGAGCCAGCTTAATCTCTGAAGGATGAAGAAGAGAAAAAAGGGTGAACTTCATTCGGCTTGTGTGTGTGTGGGGGGGGGTGTCATTTTATTGTTATTTCTGTCTTCCCATTTTCCACATGTTGATGAATTAGGGCCACTGAGTCCCAGTGTCGTGCCTCCAGAGTAAAGCATTCAATCAGGTCTTAAGCTGTGTGTTTGTCAAAAGAGAGAAAGAAAGAAAGAAAGAAAGAGAGAGAAAAGAAAAAGCAGCTATACAGCTACCAAAGGGACACTTACGATTTAACCAGGAAACAGGAAATTGACAAATTAGAGCGATTTCAAGCCTTGACACATAGGAATATATGAATCAATACTGAGTAGAACTCACTGATGAAGACGAGGTAGAGGATAGATTCTGAGTGGGGTTAACCAGGGAAGGGTAAGAGGGCCAGGAAAGGCTATGAATTAATTAGGGGGGCAAATAAACAGAAATTGCCCTGGAGAGGGTGGAAGGGCTTCCCCCAAGACCTTCAGCTTGAAAATCGGTTGTTCCCTGTGCCCAGGTGAGCTGAGTCCCTCTGTCTGCCCACATCTCACACCCATGTGTTTCTCTCCCCACCCCTGGCCCCTCTGCACGCCTTGGTTGGAAATGTGGCTTTTCCAGAGTCAAAAGCCAGAACACAAGGCACCTATTCACCCTGCTGGGTTTGAAATTCTCCTCCGAAATTCCTTTAACTGCAAACACCTTCTCCCGAGTACACTGTGCATCTTTTCAAATTTCAGACATAAACAGCGGCACGGCCCCACCTGGCAACCCCCTCTTACTCCCCTGATAAAAATAGAAAGGGCCGAGGTGGGGAAAGTCGTGGGCACAGTGGGGGTTTTGTGGATCAGCTGTTTGCATGGGTGTTCCTGACCCTTTCTGCCTATTTCGGGGAGGGGTGTCTCTCAGGGGAGCTTCAAACTGGATTCTCGGGGGACTTGTCATCCCTGGCAACTTGGTCCCCTCCATTCTGGGCTCGAGACACATCTCTGTGGTTGTGTATTTAACTGTGTGTCCCAGGGAGAAACACGTTGACTTGAGGTTATTGGCGTGGTTGTGGGGGATGGAAAAAGTGGTGGGGAAGAAGTGCGGGGAGGCAGTTCATTTCCAGAAGCCACTGGCCTGAAAACCAGCACGAGACACCCAGTTGTACATGGCGGAGCCCTGGGTGTGGTGGGAGTTTAGATCAAGACAGGCATCATGACCCCAGGAGCAAGTGAAGGGCTTTGGGGGGTAGCAAGGTGTTCCTTGTGCAGTTGGCCCCTGCCCTATGCGACGGGGGTGAATTGGCCAGTTCCCTGGGGGCGGGGGTTGCTTAGGTGACCTTCTCTAGTTCTAGCTGCATCATCTACCAATGACGTGTCCACGAGCTTCAAGCCCCTCCGCTGTACAAGAAGAGCTGCAGTATCTCCCAGAGAAAGAGGAAGGATCCTGGGATCCTGCTGCTTCTCTGCCCATAACCGTTATGTCCAGTGGCTTCTGGTGGGTCCGGGCGCCATGGCCAGGAAAGCCTGAATGACCTGGGTCTTTCTCTCCCACATCACCCCCTCACCCCCACGGGTCTCCTTACTTCCTGGCCCCGTCTCCTCTCTGGATTGTACTGTCAGTATCAGCGAGCCCCCTATTGACCGCCCCGGCTTCGCTGCTTCCCTCGGGCCCTCCCTTATTAGCCCAGATCATGGCTTGCTGGCGTGTGCTTTGATCTGGTGTTGCCTTGCGAGGTGTCTGCTAGCCTCTCTTACCGGACTGTGAGCCTTGCGAGGGTGGAGACACACATCCCTGGCTCCGGCCACAGTGTGGGGCGTGTGCGGCTTCTCGGTCAATATTTGTGGAATGAACGAATAGGTCTATTCTGTTCTCTGTATCTCCTGTGTCTGCCTCATTTAGATACTGTATAAGGGAGTCATGGCAACTCCTGGGCATGGAGCGCTCTGTGTTAGACATTGTTCTGAGCACTTTCTGTCGACTCATTTAGTAGTCAGAAATATTCCTGTTTTACGAAAGGAAAGGGAAAAGGAAAAGGAAAGGAAAGAAAGTCAGAAAATGAAAAAGAAGAAACAGGCCCAGAGAGGTCAAGCACCATGCCCCAAATCACACAGCTAGTGAATGGTAGAGCAGACTAGATGCCAGAGGGTGACGTTTCCGAGCCTCTGCCTCTAACCTCTCACCATCCTGCTTGAATGAAGGAGCGAGTAAAGAACTAGCTCATTGCTGAGGTTCATACACATTCATTTATTCCCTACCTCCTCTGCTAGATGAAAAGGGTAAAACTGGATTTTATAAGACAGTAAAGACGCAGAGTCAGGGGCATAATCAGGAATACGAATCGGGGTGGGTAGGGTGAGGCCCCAGTCCTGACCAGGCAGCCTCTCTCAGTCAGGAGGCCTTCCCCGGGATGGTGGGTTGGAGCTATTTAAATGATGAGAGAAAAAGGCGTGACAGGCCAAGCCAAGGCCTGAGGCTTGAGCTGGCAAGGGTTGGAAGCAAAGCCATGAGACTAGAAGCTGCATCTCCCATGGGAGATGGTCTTAGTCATCAGACTCTGCAACGGATGGGAGAACAGAAGTACCACGAGGCCTCCCTGGGATGTGAGGCTGAAAGTGGTGCCCAGTGCGGTCGTCAGGGTGGGACCCCAGGTAGTAGCGCTCTTTGGCCAAAAAGAAGTCAGGGAGTAGGAAAAGTCTGTTTGGTCAAGGTTGGAGCTTTGGAGTCTCACCCCAGACGTCACGTTTGCACATCACGGTTCAGTTTCTGGCGTTTGGCTGAGGCCCTGAGCTTTGCCACCTGCAGCCGCCCAACCCCGACCCTAACCCTGCACTGGAATCCACCAGATCCTGAAACACTCACATCTTGGCTGCTGATAAAAGATCCCTTCAGAATCTTCAGGCTGGACAACTCCGGCATCCTTGCCCTTGCATTGTGTTAGGGCTGAGCTGGTGGCCTGGACCCAAAGTTCAAAGTGGGTGATGAGGAATCAAGGCTGTGTGGGTCACTGGGAGTGAGGGATATTGATTGTGAGCAGTGCAGTTGGCCTTTGACCCCATTCAGTATGTATGTGTCAGTCAGTATGGTCTGGGTTATGCTGCAGTAACAACACTCACCCCCTCCGCCCCCCAAATCTCAGTGACTTGAAATAACAAAGCTGCAATTCTCACCCACGCTCATATCCACCACCTGGTCATCTTTGTCCTCCCTCCAGGACAAGCCGGCGGAGCAGCCAGCATCTGGAGCTGGTTGCCATGGCAGAGGCGAGAGAGAGCTCTGGAGCATCACGTATTAGCAACTGAGTGCTCTAACCCAGAGTTGACACGTGTCGCTTCTGTTTACAATTCACTGGCTAGAACTACCCATGTGACCCCATCCAACTGAAGTGGGAGGGGGCGTATAATCCTATGTGTCAGGAGGATGAAAGGCTGGTCTATTGTGAACAGCAATATTAGTATCCCCAGCCAGTCTCTCAGTGATAAAGGTTTGGGTTCCACTGGGCTATTTTAGTCCCTGGGATCCCCTCCTTAGGGGTTGGATGCTTCCCAGGGCAGCTGGGGAGGGTAATGATGCACTGGGGGTCCCGACTGGGTATACCCATTGCCAGAACAATCCGTCAAATGTCGATGGAGGTCTTGGACATTGGGTGGAACCCCATTTGGTGTCCACTTTGCCCAAGGTCTAGGCCTACTCTTCTAGAAAGAGAGGAGGGCAGCTTCGTCCCTACATCCTCACCAGGGTTTTCAGGATGCAAAGCTCCCACTTAAGACATGTTCTGGGTCCACATCTCTGATCCAAGGTGGTGGGTTCATGGTGCTTGCCTGGGTGAAGCCTCCTCTTGTGAGCTCCCCAGAAGGCCCCATGGCTTCACTCTTTGTCTCCTGGGATCTGCTCTTAGAGGCCACAGAGCTCGTGGAGGCATCACTGGAGTTGGCCGTGGCCCCACAGGCTACACACTTTCTATCGTGGGACCCCTGCTCACTCCATAAAGATGGTACAAGCAGAGAATGGAGCATCTCATGTGGTCAGAGCAAGGATGCAGGGAGGCATGCCCAGAGCCACCAGGTTCAGATTTTCCACTTGTGTCTTGGACCTGGCTCAGGGAAGCCTGCCCTTACTCACTTAGCAAAGCAGGAAGGATAGGGGAGAAGCTTCCTGGCTTATTGGGAGATGGGGACAATATAGGCTGAGACGTTCTAAGCTGCTTTCCTTAGGTAAGCACGCAGGATCAAATCTGGAGATTGAGCTGAGACTGGGGTCTGAGACACTTGAAATTGCTTATTTTGGGGTCCAGAGAGGCCCTGAGGCCTTGGTGCAAGTCCATTCCTGAGAGCCTAGGAGTTGAGGGATGGAGGCCTAGAAAGGGTCAAGGATCAGGGCGTGAAGGTAGGGATCAAAAGCCAGGTCATAGGAGAAGAGCTCACCATCCATGGAGACCCTCTGCTATGTAGGTCAGGGACCATAGGAAATCAAGTAAAGGCTCCGTGAGAAACCAGAGTTTGAGCAGGTACAGCAAGTGACCAAGGAGTCAGGTCAAAGAGGTAGAGCCCTTGGAATGTGAAGGTTTGAACCTGGAACCTGGGGTAGAACAGTCAAGAGAAGGGACAAGCAGGCTGGTTCTCCACAGCAGGGGCCTCCCCAGGATGCCTTCTCGAAGGCCACGACTTGTTGCTGGGGATCTGTTGATGAAGAATCCAGAGAAGGGGTTGGCATGACTGGCACATGACCGAGCTTGGGCAAAAGATAGGAGGCAGAACAGAATGTCTGGAAAGGTCATCGTGAGCAAGCCTGGCATGCAGGGTGGGGAGGGTGGCACAGAGGACCCAGAGTGCACTCAGGGGACACGAGCAGGAAGACCCTGGCATTAATATTTCTATATGTCAAAATCCTGTCCCTTGTCAGGGCCAAGCTCACAAGTTACCCTGTGCATGGAGTTTTATCTTGGTCTGGAATCAAAATTCATCTTCTTTGGTGATTCTGGGGCTACGATTTTTGTCATACCTGCTTGTGCTGGAGTTAGTTATGGGTGTCTGTCCCAACACCTTGATCTCACTGTGGACAGGACTTCACCGCAGGGCATCCCCAGCTCAATGCCTGGATATCAGGTATCTGAGTAGTCATAGGGGAGACAGCAGGATGATGTAGGTCCTTTCCCTGACTTCCAGAGTGCTGTTTGCCCATTGGGAAACCCACCGGGGTTCCGGGTCACCAGTCTTCTAGGCACCTGGTCTGTTGGTTTCAAAGGCACCCCAAGCTTGCCAAATGTGACTAGCCAAGATTGGCCCCCCAAGTCTATACTTTTCTGCTTTCTTTTATAAAATTCATTTTGCTGAGGCAAATTCACGTATCATGAAATGTAACCATTGATGACTCAAGTGTGATGAGTCTTGATAAATGGACACAGCCATGTCACAACCATCTCCATTATGGCGTGTAGTATTTCCTTCACACTAGAATGTCCCTTTAGGCCCCTCTGCAGCCAATTCATCACTCCCCTTGGCTCCAGACAACCATTTCTTTTCGTTACTATGGATTATTCCTTCTAGAATTTCATATAGATGGAATCATTCCATGTGGTAGACTGAACGGTGCCCCAAAGATAGGGCGTCCTAATCCCTGTGACCTGTAAATGTTACCTTATTTGGAAAAAGTGTCTTTGCCGATGGGGTTCAGTTGAGGACTTTGAGATGAGATAATTCTGGATTATCTACATGAGCCCTAAATGCCATCACAAGTGTCCTTATAAGAGAGAAATAGAGGGAGACCCAACACCACACCCACACAGGGAAAAGGGGGTGTAAGATGGGCTCAGAGATGGGAGTGAGGTGACCATAAGCCAAGAAATAGTAGCAGTTACCAGAAGCTGAAAGAGGCAAGGAATGGATCCTCCCCTGGAGCCTGCGGAGGGCAACCCTGCTGGGGACACCTTGACTTTGGAATTCTGGTACCCAGAACTCTGAGAGAATAAATTTCTGTTGTTGTTGTTGTTCTTGTTTAAAGATTTTATTTATTTATTTTACAGAGAGAGAGAGCATACACAAGCAGGGGGAGTGGGAGAGGGAGAAACAGGCTTCCTGCTAAGCAGGGAGCCCAATGCAGGGCTCTACCCCAAGCTTGATCCCGGGACTCCTAGGATCATGACCTGAGCCCAAGGCAGATGTCTAATGACTCAGGCGCCCCTAAATTTCTGTTGTTTTAACCAAGGTTGTGATTACTTGTTACAGCAGCCCTAGGAAACGATTGCTGTGGTGTTTAATTGTCTTTGCCTGATTTCTTTTGCTCAGCCTGATTTTAATCTTCCTTCGTGTTGTTTGTATCCGTAGTTCATGTTTTTATATCACTGAGGCTTAGTTCAATGTATAGATGTATGATATTTATTTCTACATTTCAGCTACTGATGAGAATTTAATTGTCCCTGGATTCAGGCTACTATGAGGAAAGCTATTATGAATAACTTTGTATGCATATGCAATACATTTTATTTCTTTTGGATAAATATCAAGGAGTGGAATTGTTGAATTATATGTGTATGTTCCATTTAATAAGAAATTCTGGAATACTTTTCCAAAGTGGTTGTCCTGTTTTGACTTCCCAAGAGCAATGTATGAGAGTTCCAGTTGCTTCACATCCTCACCAACACTTGATTCTGTCAGCTTTTTATTTATTATATATAATACATTTATAATGTGCATATATAAAAAATAGAAATATACAATTCCACTTTAATTGAAAGATATGGTATATAATAGATTTATATAGACAGTGGACTTTTGAACAATGCTGGGGTTAGGGGCGCTGACCACCATCCCTTCTGTGTGGTTGAAAATTTACATATAATTTTGACTCTCCAGAAACTTTACTAATAGCTCGCTCTTTTTTTTTTTTTTTTAAAGATTTTATTTATTTGTTTGACAGACAGAGATTACACGTAGGTAGAGAGGCAGGCAGAGAGAGAGGGGGAAGCAGGCTCCCCGCTGAGTGGGGAGCCTGATGCAGGGCTCGATCCCAGGACCCTGAGATCATGACCCAGGCCGAAAGCAGAGGCTTTAACCCACTGAGCCATCCGGGTGCCCCACTAATCGTCCACTCTTGACTGAAAGCCTTATCCATAGCACAAACAGTCAATTAACACTTATTTTGTATGAGTATTACATGCTATATTCTTAGAGTAAGCTAGAGAAAGAAAACAGTATTAAGAAAAATCATAAGAAAAAGAAAATATAGTACTGTACTGTATTTATTGAAAAAAGTCCATGTGTAAGTGGAAGCACATAGTTCAAATCTGTGTTGTATGTATATAAATGTACACACACACACACACACACAGAGTCCTTGAAAAGATATTTATATATAAAGAAATGTTCTTAAGAAAAATGTTCTTTTTTTCCCCCAAAGGAAAGGTTAAAAAGTTCATGATAGTTGATGCACAAAGAGGATACTGTAATATTAGTGAAAGATCAGAAGATACAAGTGGTTTGATTTTTAGAAATATCTAAATATGAGCCACATGACAGTGTGCAGTGTGTTTAGTCAAATGTATGGTTTGTAGACTTAAGGAAATCTTCCATCTTCATTTTCTTGACTTTTAAGTGTTAAAAACCAAATTAAGCCTTTGAATGTTCTTTCACAATTCCTGCCAAGGGTGTCTTGTCATTTAAAAAATGTGGACTGTTTCTCAGATTTGCACACCAGCTTTGCACAGATGGGTTGCTGGTCTCTGTCATTCCAATTATATTTTATTTTATTTTAAAGATTTATTTATTTGAGAGAGAGCATGCGCTGTGGTGGGGGGTGTGTGCAGGGAAGGGCAGAGAGAGTCTCCAGAAGATTCTGTGTTGAGCACAGAGCCCCACAGAGCCTGCCATGGGGCTCGATCTCATGGCCCTGAGATCATGACCTGGGCCAAGACCAAGAGCCGGACGCCCAACTGACTGCACCACCCAGGCTTTCCATCTGTCATTCTGATTTTAGAGTGTGTACATTGTCAGTCTTCTAAACTTGTGTTATTTAAGTGAATCAATGGAGGTACCTCACTGTAGCTTTAATTTTGCATTAATGTCTACCACCTGAGCATTTTTGGGTGGGTTTATTGGTTATCTGTGTATCCTCTTTTTGAGAAGGCTATTCAAATCTTTTGCCCACCATGTGTGTTGGGGGATTGCTAAATTTCTTTCTGAGTTTTTATGTATTCTGGATACGAGTCCTTTGTTTAATTATTGCAAACATTCTCCTCCCGGTCTGTGGCTTTCCCTTTCGTTTCTTTACCAGTGAATTTCAAAGAGCTGAAATCTTTAATTTTGAGAAGGTCCAGTTTTCCAATTGTTCCCTCTTTATATGTACTGTTCTTTGTGTCCTACCTAAGAAATCTCTGCTTATCAAGGTCACAAAACTGGTTCTCCTGTTTTTCTCTAGAAATTCTATCATTTTAATGTTTTATACTGAGGCCTGGAATACATCTTGAGCTGTTTTGTATGTGTGGTATGAGATAAGAGTTAAGGTTATTTATTTATTTTTTTCTTACCAATATTCAGCTTTCTAGCCCCATTTGTTGAAAAGATTAATTTTCCTCGTTGAATTACCTTGGCATCTCTGTTGGAAATCAACATGCAGGTTGTTTATCCACTGACCGGTGGTTGAATCATGTTTCTAGACGCTGCTGGGTGATGTTACTTTTTAGATTTCCTTTTCCAGATGGTTTGTGGCTCAAATCTGCATATTTACTGAGCACCCCTGGTGATTCTTATGCCACTACTGTAAGAGACCCTTCTCTTGTAGGGCAGTGGTTCTGAATTAGGAATACGAATGCTGGAGCTCCATCTTTAAAGGTCCTGATTTGGGGCACCTGGGTGGCTCAGTGGGTTAAAGCCTCTGCCTTCGGCTCGGGTCCTGATCGCAGGGTCCTGGGATCGAGCCCCACATCAGGCTCTCTACTCAGCAGGGAGCCTGCTTCCCCCTCTCTCCCTGCCTGCCTCTCTGCCTCCTTGTGATCTCTGTTTGTCAAATAAATAAAATATTTTAAAAATAATAAATAAATAAAGGTCCTGATTTAGGAGATATGGAATTAGGCCCCAGAAAAAAAGCTCGACGAGGAGCTAAGAGCTATGGACTCTTGGTCTGAGAACAGTGGTACATTCTGTCTTTTTCATTCATGTGTCCATTAGCCGTAGCACGAATGACCCTTCTACTAGGCTCGGAGGGAACCAGGTTTGGTAAAGGCAGTGATGGGCTCAGGCCTGTGCAGCCCCATGTGTGGGATGCAGATGGAGGACAACAGAACCCTGTGGGAAGAGTGGGTGAATCTGGTGGTCTGGGGGCCCCTGGGAGTGCTGCAGTTTGGGGGCCCCGGGGGGCGCCTCTCTTTGTCCTCCAAGGACACCCTGAGGTCTGGCTACATCTTCATGCTGGTTAACGTCCAAACATGAGGCTCCTCCTTGGGGTTAAGACTGCAGGTTACGTTCCTTACGGGGACTTTCTGGCTTTGTCTTCGGATGGCCACATCATGCTGTCTCCAAACGGTGTCCCTAGTGGAAAGTTTTGGTCTCTGGAGGCGCAGAGAGGAGGCAGCTCTGTTGGCTCCGGTGGCGTTCTGTGACCGCTGAGCTGTCCGCATAACTTGGTCTCATTCCACCCCACCCTGTTTGTTTGCCGTCTGGGTTATTCTCCTAGTAGAATGGACCATCCTTCGGGTCCAGATTCACGCCACACCTGAAGCCATTTGGCCTTCCCTGTCCTCCCCACCTGATCAGTGCTTCTGGGAACATGAGCCTGCTTGCTCTCAGGGTGCGAATCCAGCCGAACAGGCAGGGTACTCAGGCCCCAGGGCCATTCTTCAAGCTCAGTTCTGCTTGATTTTCTTCCTGGCCCGGGCCAGAGCCTCACAGTTCTGGGAGGAGAGGGGAGGCTATTAGTGATTCTCTAGAATGGTCCAGAAACCCCTGCAGCACCCTGTGGCCCTTGATAGATTTGCCTCTCTGGACAAAACATGCCACTTTCTGTTGCATTTCTGGTTAAAATGTTAGCGATACTAGCGATCTTTAAATTTCTACTCCAGGCTAGACTGATACTCCTTCAGTGTTTGGTTCTAAGATCACCTTTTGGGTACAAAATATACTTGCTTGGATCAGGGAACAGGGTGCGGAGGGCACATGAGTTGTTTGGCTCTGTGTTTTCGCCTGTCAGCACGCTGCCATGATTTCTTGGGTTGGAGACGACAGGGCAGGCAGGGGTGCTGGCAGTGGCTCAGGAGAGTCTGTTCATTGCCTTCTTTTTAAAAGGAAAATGGGGGGCACCTTGGTGGCTCAGTGGGTTAAGCCTCTGCCTTTGACTCAGGTCATGATCTCAGGGTCCTGGGACCGAGCCCCACATGGGCTCTCTGCTCGGCAGGGAGCCTGCTTCCCCTTCTCTCTCTGCCTGCCTCTCTGCCTACTTGTGATCTCTGTCAAATAAATAAATAAATATCTTTTAAAAAAAAATGGTGGGCACCTGGATGACTTAGTCAGTTAAGCATCTGCCTTCAGCTCAGGTCATGATCTCAGGGTCCTGGGATCGAGCCCCACATTTGGCTCCCTGCTCAGCAGGGGAGTCTGCTTCTCCCACACCCTCTCCCTCTGTCCTGGTTGTGCTCTGTCTCTCTCACAAACAAATAAATAAAATCTTCTAAATAAATAATTGGGGTAAAAAATGCAAAAAATAAAATCAACCTTAAATGGTTGAAATGTTCTCAGAACACAGTTCAGTCATGTTAATTATATTTACGTTGTCATGCAGCCAGTTTCCAGACATTTTTTATGTTGCAAAATTGAAGCTGTATACTTCGTTAGACAACCATTCCCCATCCCCCTCTCCCACAACCCCTGGTAACCACCATTCTGCTTTCTGTTTTCATGAGTTCGAGTCTCTACATACCTCATAGAAGTGAAAGACTACAGTATTTGTCTTTTTGTGACTGGCTTATTTTACTGAACCAGGATTCATCCATGTGGTAGTACGTGACAGGATTTCCTTCCTTTTGAAGGCTGAGTAATATTCAATAGTACGTACCTACCGCATTTTGTTTCTCTGCTCATTCACTGGAGGACATTGGGCTGCTTCTACCTCTTGACTATTGGGAATAATGCTGCTATGAACATGGGTATGCAGATATCTCTTTGAGATCTCACATCTCCTTGTGGTTTAGATTTGCATTTTCCTAATGATCAGTGAGGTTAAGCGTCTTTTCTTATGCTTGTCTGCCATTTGAATATCTTCTTTGAAGAGATGTGTACTTTAATTCTTCACCCATTTTTAACTATTGGGTTATTTGGTTTTGGTAGTTGAATTTTAAGAGTTCTTTTTATATGCTGGAGTTTTTTTTTTTTTTTTAAGATTTTATTAATTTGAGAGAGAGAGAGCATGAGCACATCAAAGGGTGGGGAGGAGGCAGAGGGAGAAGCAGACGCCTCCTTGAGCAGGGAGCCTGACGTGGGGCTTGATCCCAGGCTCTGGGATCATGACCTGAGCTGAAGGCAGATGCTTAACCAACTGAGCCACCCAGGTGCCCCTATATTTTGGATTATTAACCCCTGATCAGTACATTATTTACAAATATTTTCTCCTGTTACCTAGGTCATCTTTTGCTCTGTTTATGGCGCTCTTGGGAACACAGAAATTCTACATTTTGATGTCAACTAACTTGTTTATTTTCACTTTTGTCACCCATGCCTTTGGTGTCATATCCGGGAAATCCTTGCCAAACCCAGCGTCATGGCACTTTTTCTCCTGTGTTTTCTTCTACATGTTTTATAGTTTTTGGTTTCTGATGCATTTTGATATGGCATGGGGTCTGTGTTCATTCTTTTGCACACGGATATCCAGTTTTCCCAATACCATTTTTTAAAGAGACTAACCTTTTCCCATTGAATGATCTTAACACCCTAGTTGAAACTCATTTGACCATCTCTTCAAGGCTTTGTGTCCGGACTCCTAATTCAATTCCATTGGTCTATATGTCTGTCTTTATGACAGCAGCACAGTGTTCTGAATACTGTAGCTTTGCTATTTGTTCCTCCTTGTCCTTTGATAAAACATTTAGTTTTTGTTTTTGTTTGCAGATGTGTGCATGCGTTTGTCTATTAATGCAATTTAAAGATGCAGTTATTCTTGAGGCTTATTATCCTTTTGCCCAATTAGAACCTGTCCTTCTCCATTTTTTTTTCTCTCCTGAGACAACCACTTGAAGTCTTTTATATTTTTCATTTGGAATTTGTCTTCATATACCTAAATAATATGCATATATTATTGCATATTATTCTTGGTTTAAAAATTTTAAGCATCATCTATTGACTTCTTGTGTTGGAAATGAGGATTTCATTTCCTTTCACCACCACCTTCCAGTCTGGGCACACCTTTTGTTCCCTTCGTCGTCCCAATAGAGCTACATCAAAATTTTGGACGAGTCAGTATGCAGCATGGCCATGACTACGGAAAAATTCTTCATAGCTGAGCCATGTGGTATAGTCATATATTTTCTTACAAAACTTCTTGTTTTCTCTAGACTTTGTAGTATTTCTATTCGATTACTATGTTTTCTACATCTGTATCTTAATTTAATAGCAGAAGGTACCTGGGAGCAGCCTTGGTGCAAACCTGCCAAACACAAAGAAGCCTGCAGCTTGGGGACGGGTCATACATCTCTGAACAGAGCATTTCCTTGGCTGGGGAGAAGCCTGTGTCCAGGAAAACCAGTTCAAAAATAATTGCCACTGATGGAGTTCCTTCTACATATGAGGTGTGGGGCTAGGGTGACAGGGACGGATATGACAGTATTCTGCACCCCAGGAACTTGAAATTGAGTGGGAGAGATGAGCTCGTTGAGGCAATCATTCCCATAGGAGGCAAACACTGAAGAGTGGAAAAAGAGAGAAGACTCTGGGAACAGTTATTCCTCCATAGAAGATTCAAGGAGGGCTTGAGTTTAGAGGCAGTGACTTAGAAATTCAGATTTCAATGGGAAGGATGGGTGGTGTGGAGAGAGAGCCATTTAGGTTCAAGGAGAAGGGGAAGCAAAGGACAGAAACAGGAAGGCATTGCATGGGGTTAGGGGAAGGGGAGAGGCTGTGTGGCCATGGTGGGGGGAGCATGGGGCTGTATCCTACACCTGAAGGCTGACATGTATGAGATATCTCCATGAGACCCACAGAGCTCAGTCTGTTACAGTCACTATACTAGTGGTTCCCCAAATGTCATCACCTGAGAAGTTACTAGAAATGCAAATCCGAGAGCCCTGTCCAGACACTGGATCCAAAACTCTGGGAGTTAAGACTATACTTTCAGGGATCATTTCTATAGTTTGTTACCAAAACTCTGGGAGTGGGGCCCAGCTATGTGTGTTTCCACGAGCTCTCCAGATGACTTGGAGGCATGCTAGTATTTTAGAATCACTATACTGCACAATTTGATCCTTAGAACAATGCCATAGCTAGACAGGCTTGAGGGCAAATTATGAGCATCTCTTGCCAGCTCTAGATTTAGTGATGTCCCATGAGTAGCCTGAAGTTGGTCAGAGTAGAAGTAGTAATACCACGGAAATTGACAAATGCTACAAATCAGGATGTCAAGTCCACCCCAAGGGCTAGTTGTTTAACACTCACTGTCACTTGGTTGGTAAGTGGTCAGTGGGACTGGGTCTTGAACACTGACAGCCAGGCTCCCAGGCTTGTCTTAACCACCAAGTTAAACTTATTCCAGAAGTCTGGAAAGACAGGCTGGGGCCACAGCGTGGACATCTTGAAGCACGTGTTAAAAGTTTGGGCTTTAGGTGACACACTTTGGATTTTGCAGTTTTGAGTAGGTGAGTGATACAGTTGTGTGTTGAGTCAGGAGGACAAAATTGTTGGCTGTGGCTTTTCACTTTGCAAATAGGGTGGAAAATGGGATGGCAGGGTGTCGTGAGGAGAGCCAAAATAGTTGCTCTGCACAGAGAAGCGCCTCAACATCCAGTGGGCTGCCCATTCGCAGAAGAGGTCGTGGAGCACTGCAGAGCAGAAGCCACACGCCTCACAAAGCCTCCTTGTCCTTCAGGAGAAAGGTTCCCTGTCTCTCACTCCAACGGTCGGCCACAGGGTGTACTGGGCTCCACGCAGCCACTGCTGGCCAGAGTTGTCCCAGGAGCCCCTGGTCCAGGTCAGGATTCACTTAGCAGCCACAGGAGCAGACCGCTTCGTCAGTCACCCAAATGCATTCCTCCTTCCTCACAGAACTTTGAAGGTTTTCAGGTCCCTTTCCCATGGCAACAGCCATGGGTTTGGGGGGCAGCTGCACCCCCTGCCTTAAATCCCAAAGGGTGAATCCTGATCGGACTTAAGCATCCAGTTTTCTTTTCAGGACATTTAAAAATGGAGGCTCCCTAAAGAGCTTTTGCTTATGTGCCGTATGGATCAATATTATTATATCGGAAGTGAAACTTGACAATTAGAAAATTTTTAATTAATTCCTCAAAAAATAATGACAGTAGACACAGTACGTGTTAGCACAAATAACATATTTTTATGAGAAATGAGTATTTTTAAATAATTTTTTATTTTTTATTAACATATAATGTATTATTAGCCCCAGGTGCAGGTCTGTGAATCGCCAGGTTTACACACTTCACAGCACTCACCATAGCACATACGTTCCCCAATGTCCATAGCCCCACCACCCTCTCCCTACCCCCATACCCCCAGCAACCCTCATTTTGTTTTGTGAGATTAAGAGTCTCTTATGGTTTGTCTCCCTCCTGATTCCATTTTGCTTCATTTATTCATTATTCTTTTCCTACCCCCCCATAACCCCCCTCAACTTCCTCATATCCGGGAGATCATATGATAATTGTCTTTCTGAGAAATGAGTATTTTTTAACACAAAAATATTCTGTGGGACTATCTAGTTGTAAAAGAGAGGATTTATGCACCGTAGAGCTAAAACTTGCTAAGAGAGTTGGTCTCAAGGATTCTTACCACACGCATGCCCACACACACAGAAGAGCTGTGTGAGCTGATGGATATGGTAATTAACTTGATTGTGGTAATCATTCCCCAGTGTATACCTATATCAAAATGTCATGTTATGCAACCTAAATTATATAATTTTTATTTGGAAATCCTATCTCAATGAAGTTAGGGGAAAACTTTTTTTAGACGAGTATTTTAATAGCTCTTTCAGATAAGTGGGGATATTTTTCTGTGATACTACACCAAAACCCCACAACAGGTAATTTTTTTAAAGGTTAGGTACAATGAAATATCTGAAATGAGATCGATGAACTTTTCATGCGCCGTTACAATAAAATCTGTTGGTGTATATTGCTCTTTTGTTGGACCTTCAACCCATCCATGATCATATGGAAAATGTAGCTCACTTTGTATGCGTATCTTCTAGATGGTGACACATGTTGTTCTACAACATCAAAAAAAAATCACATTTATCACCATTGCCACCAAAAAGTCTTTATTGGGAAGCTGCCAAGTTCATGTTTCCCCAAATCCTTAATTTTTGTCTGAAAGCTTGGATTTTATGATTGACCACAAATACTGCCCATTGTTTTCCTTGAAATGACAGGCTCCCTCTGTTCATTTTCGAGAAACATTTTTGCCAAACACCTAGGTCTAAACAACTATCATTTGCCAGTTGTTCTTTCATGTAAAAATAATGTTCTCTGAAAAAAAAAATGGCTAACTCAGTCTGCAACGGAAAGAACCACACTAGTGCTTTTTTTCTAGATAACCGTGTTCTTTGGTGCATCAGACATACTTGAGGTTTTTATGCTTTATGTGTGCTTTTCATTTCATTGCGTAGGACATTAAGAAGTCATGCTAAAAAAAAAAAGACTCACGTAAGTCTTAAGATTTACCAAATTAGTAGGTCTTATTGCTTCATCAAGCCCATCATAAAGTGAAACTGGTGCTGTCATTTGTCCTCTTAATGGGCAGTGCACAGCAGCAAAGCCTACAGCGGCTGCAGGTATGGTTTGCTCTAGTCTGGGCGCTGAGATCTCAGTGGTTTCATCCACACCTGCTTTTGCATCATCCACGCAAAGGCCAACACGGTGGTTCCGGGACAAGTCGTAAGGTTTCAAAAAAGTTCTCCAACACTTCGAATACTTCTGTACCGTGTGCATTTGTGGCCAAGCATTCACATTAAAGATCTTCAACGACTAGTTAGCGCTGATCCTGGACAACTATGTGTGATACAGCCCTCCAGCTGCACCTAGACATTCATGCATCTGTAAGATGAAACAACAGCTCCACCAATGGGCAATCAACTTTGTCTTCACGTTTCCGCTAAATCTTGCATCAGGGAAGTGTTGTTTCTTTTACCGACTTCTCATTCAGTGGCTGGCTCCAGCGTCGTCAGCTGCATAAGCCTTAATGAATCTTTCCGTTAATGCAGTTTGATGACCTACTCTGTAAGATGCTCCTCGTAGCTCTTTTCTGGTTTGAAGAGCTATAACCAATGTTTGGCTTTTTAAGAGCTCATAATGTCTACATTTAAAATTTTAAAATTTACAATTTTTTTTTTCTTTTGACTCTGGTCTTAAAATGGTACCACGGCTTAAACAGCCCACTGGGGTTGGGGCAAGGGTGAGGCAAGCAAGTGCCTAGGGTATAGGACTTAAGGGGATGTTCCCTGCAGGGCCTGGAGAGTGGGTGCCTCCTGAGAATTTGCACCCTGGGTGCCTCATGTGCCTTTCCTAGTCCTGGCCGTGAGCACCATAAAGCTATTCAGAAACGTTCTGAATAAGACAATAAGGACAGTAGATGATTTCTGTCAAGTTGGGGGGAGATTGCTTTCATTATAGTTTTGCCTTTTTTTTTTTTTAAGATTTTTATTTATTTATTTATTTATTTATTTATTTGACAGAGATCACAAGCAGACAGAGAGGCAGGCAGAGACAGAGAGAGAGGAGGAAGCAGGCTCCTTGATGAGCAGAGAACCCGATGCGGGGCTCAATCCCAGGATGATCCCAGGGATCACGACCTGAGTCAAAGGCAGAGGCTTTAACCCACTGAGCCACCCAGGCACCCCCATAGTTTTGCTTCTTATTTACAGTTTCTCCCACTTTCTTTGGAGTTGATTTCTCCTATCTACGAGTCTTCAAATGCTCGGACATGTCACTTTCCTCTTTGTCAGGATCTCTAGGTTTCGGTAGTGCTCTAGTGGGTTGAGAAAACAAGTCTTCTAAGTACTCCTCTTTTAAGCCATACATCCATTCTTGAAAGTAAGAACACATATATTATAAGTAAAATATCTTTTATTTCAGAATAAAATAAAACTGTTCTAAAATAAGAGCTATAGAGAAAAATTTTAAATTTACAAAAGTTTTTGAATATTTAACAAATAGTATTTCAAGACAAGACAACAGATTGTAGTTCTTTTGTTTCTCTGTAGGTACAAGGAAAGCTTTGGGATTTCAGAATGATTTGTTGGATGATAATGAAGTTAAAAATTATAGCAAGTATCGGGGCACCTGGGTGGCTCAGTGGGTTAAGCCTCTGCCTTCGGCTCAGGTCATGATCTCAGGGTCCTGGGATTGAGCCGCGCGTTGGGCTCTCTGCTCAGCAGGGAGCCTGCTTACTCCTCTCTCTGCCTGCCTCTCTGGCTACTTATGATCTCTGTCTGTCAAATAAATAAATAAAATCTTTAAAAAAAATTATAGCAAGTATAACTGAAGGTAGCAAATAAAAACACACTGGAAGTACTGAGAACAGACTAATTTAACCTCAGAAAATGCATACATTTATGCCATATGCTTACTTTCCTTAGAAAATTCTAGAAAACACAAGAATACACAGTATACATTCCGTGCACTGTCAGAGCAATGGTATCCTCAACTATGATGCAGTTTCTGGAAAACTCCATTGTACAGTCCTGAGAGAATGAGCATGAACAAGGCAAACGGAGTCTTGGTATTATTCTGAAAATAGTTTTTACCTCATTTAAAGGATTCCAGGATTACATTTTGAGAACCACTCATCCAAGACGCTTTAAGTCCCCTTAGCGGTGATTAGTTTAGCCACAGGGATGTGACATCTTTCTGGCCAGGAGACATGAGGAGGATTCTGCTGGGTGGTTTCTGGCAAGGTTTCCTAGCCCTTAAGGGAGAAATACAAGAGATAACCTCTTCTTCCATTGGCTATTTTTGGAGTTGGACACAATGCCCTGAATGTGGCAGCCATTTATGCCCGTGAATTATACTTCTTTCCTGCCCTTCTTTCACATTCAGCATCCAGTGTGTTGGCAGATCCCATGAGCTCTACTGTTAAAATACATCCAGCTTCTGCCTGTCTTCTACCACCTCCACACTCCCAGTCCAGTCCAAGCCACCATCATTTCTCACTTGGGTTATTGCAATATTTTCCCAACTAATTTTTCTGTTTCCTTTTCTCACCTTATTATCCACAGGGCAGCCAGGGTGAGTCTTTCAAAAACAAATTCAGGTCCTGTCACTTTTCTGTTCAAAATCTTGTGACAGCTTTCCCTTTCTCAAGGTGAAGGCACACGTTCTTATCATAGCTACAGGACCTAAATGATCTGGCTCCTAGCTACATCTCCGTACTGCTCTGCTCCTTCTTTATTCATTCCATCTTCCCCATTCTCCTTCTGCCCCACCCCCACCAACATAATGCAAGCTCCATGCGGGTTTTGCTTTGTTCAGTACCGTAACCTTGTCACTTGGAAAAGTGCTTGTCATTTAGTAGAGCGCATTACATAAGAATTCCAGAAAGAGAGAAAAAGGTATATGGAAAAGAGGAAATAGTGACTAAGAACTTCAGAGTATTAAAGAAAGAAATAATTTGGATTGTAAAAGTTTACAGAGTACCAAATGAGGCAGATCGGCTCAAAACAAAGAATCAGGTTAGGCACATGGCAGAGAAGTCTCAGAGCACCAAACACTGGAGAAAATTCTGAAAGTTTACAGAAAGAAAAAGCAGATCAGGTACAGATATAAGAATTACATTGATGAGTGCCTCAGTGGCTCAGTTGGTTAAGTGGCTGACCCTTGATTTCAGCTCCATCATGATCTCAGGGTCCTGGGATCTTGCTCTTTTGGGCTCTGTGCTCCGTGGGGAGTCTGCCTCAGGTTTTCCCTCTGCCCTTCCCCCTGCTCTCACTCTCTCTCTCTCTCTAAAATAAATAAATAAATCCTTAAAAAATTACATTGACATCAGACTTCTCAACAGGAAGGAGCAATGAGGCATGAGAAGTAAGGACTTACAAATAGTAAGATTTGTCATTCTCTAAAAAAGAAATTTTAAATAGAGAAGAATTATTTTTAACACTCAAGAACCAATTCTAGGTGATACCAGTATGGCAGAGTGAGGATGATGTTGAGGAGATGTGGAGACCAGAAAGAGGTGAGTGAGTGCCAAGGAAAAAGAAATTAATAATAAAAAAATAAACATAAATGTGACTCTTAAAAAGTTAAGAAAAACAACTAGAAGAATAAAAAGGAAATATGCAACTTTCAGTCCAGAATAAAATCTGATTCATGCAATGAAAACTAGAAAAGAGAGAAAATCTACATAATAAGTAAAAGTAAACACAAAATAAGATGGCTGAAATAAGTCGTAATATCCTCATAATTAAAATAAATGTAAATGAGCTGAACTCACTGATCAGATTGGGTTATAAACAAAACAACAAATCTAAGCAATATGATGTCTTCTAAAGATGAATTATTATTATTAATTATAGAGATTTTCCAGAAAATAGAATTGAAATAAATTAAATCATTTTATAAGACTAACATATACTTTTTAAAAAAAATTAAATTCTAATTAGTTGGTATACAGTACGATGCTGGTTCAGGCGTAGAATTTAGTGGTTCATCATTTACATACAACACCCAGTGCTCATCGTAAGTGCTCCTCTTAATACCCATCACCCATCTGCCCCATCCCCCACCCACATCCCTCCATCAACCCTCAATTTGTTCTCTCTAGCTAAGGGTCTCTCATGATTTGTTTCCCTCTCTCTCTCTCTTTCTTCCCCACTCCCAAATGTTCATCCATTTTGTTTCATAAATTCCACATATGAGTAAATAGCTTATTCTTGATTCCGAAACTGATAAAGGACATTGTGGACCTGTTTCATTTATAAGCATAGCTATGAACATCTTCAGTAAGACATCAGTTGAATTGATTGAAACATGTACTTTTTAAAAATAAGAAATTATGATCAAATAGAGTTTATTCCAGGAAGCAGGCAACATCAGAAAAACAAAGTCAGTGCAGTTCATCTTTTAATGAACTCAAGGAGAAAAAGCATACCAAAGACAACAAGACAATTCTAGATTGTAGATACATAAATGGTTTTTGATAAAGCACACAACTCTGTGATTTTTTAAATTCTTAGAAAATTGGGAATAGACAGATACTCCCTTAATACAACTTACCTACCCAAAATCTCATGCTTAAAGGGAAACTTTAGAAGCATTCTTTTAATACTAGGAATAAGACAAGGATATTTGGTATATCAACATAGCAATTGAGGTGTTGTTGATGCAATAAGACAAGGAAAACAATAGAACAATTAGAAAGGAAGAATAAAAATTGTCATTGTTTATAGGTACAGATGTTCAGTTATGTAAAAACTCAACAGGATCTATAAATTTCTGGTACTAATAAGTGAGTTTCATACATTAGATTCAACACCAGTGTGAGAAAAGAAAGAAGTTACTAACTTAATTTCCATACTCCAGAAAGACCAACAGAAAATAAGAGGTCATTCGCAATTATAACAGAAATTTTAATGAAAGAAACTCTTGAGATTTTTATAAATAAAATTTTAAAAATAAAATTGAGGACTTAAATTAATACATGAATAGATTAAACTTTTGACCTATGCCATCCAATCCCTAGCAAATAGCCACATGTAACTACCAAGCACTTGAAATGCAAGTAGCTAGCTCCAACTGAAATGTGGCATAAGTGTAAAACAAACACTCCATTTCGAAAACTCAGTTAAACAAAATGTACTATTAAAATTAATTTCACCCACATCTTTTTCTTTTTTTAAAACAAAAGTTACCACTAAAATTTTAAAAATGACATATGCAGCTCATGTTGGGCACCTGGGTGGCTCAGTTGGTTAAGCATCTGCCTTCAGCTCAGGTCATGATCCCAAGGTCCTGGGATCAAGTCCCCAGGCGGGAATCCCCGCTCATCGGGGAGCCTTCTTCTCCCTCTCTCCCTGCCCCTCCCCCCGTTCATTCTCTCTCTCTCTCTCTGTTACATAAATAAATGAAATCTTAAAAAAAAATGCAGCTTATATTATATTTCTATTAGACAATAGTAGACCATAATTCTGGATGGGATGGTTTTACATTGTAATGATGTGAACTGTCCTTTAATGAATCTTCACCCAATCTGATTTCAGTCACAATTCCAGCAGATGGCTTTTGTTTGCTTGTTTGCTTTCTGTTTCGGTGGTGATGGTGGGGAACACGGAAAAATGTCAAAGAAAGCCTATAAGTGTACAGTTTACGGAAGATGAAATTCGTTGGCTAAGAATCCTTTGAAGAGACACTTCACCTCACAGCCATAAGAAAAATAGTTAAACGAAAAAGCGATACCATTTCATTTTATACTCAGATATCAGTAATCATTAGAAAGTTGGATGATATCAAGTGCTGGTAAGATGGTGAGAAAACCTATGGGTGAAAATGTAAACTGGTTATGGGCGCTCTGGAAACCAATCCAACAGTACTCAGTGAAACCAAGTAAGTGCGTGTCTTGCAAGTCAACCATCCAAATCCTGGGGATATAAGCCCACAGATTTCCTGCCCAGATCCATACAGTGGAGAAGGGGTGAGAGTGACTATCTGGGAGAGGAGGAAATACTAGAAACAAGGGATGGTGGCCACCTAGGAAAGATGATATGGATGGTCTTCTCCACTTTGTACCTGAAACTCTAAAATAAAATAATAAGACAAAATAGCGAATATTTCCCCAGAGGTGAAAAATTATTTGACTGGATCAGGAAACCAGGTCCTGTTCTCTAGGGGAAGCTCCCTGTCCCTTGTCCGTCTCCCCCTTTAACACCCACTTTTCTCCAAGAGGCGTTTTCCTGGGGCCTCACAGTGTGCCAGGCCGGTGGGGGGCGAGGGAGGTCCCTGTAAGCCTGCATGGAAGGTGCAGAACAAACTGAAACCCACTCTTTCTCCTGAGGGGGCGGACCGCTTCCCTGGTCAGCCCTGGGAGGCACCTTGGCCAGGCGGCCAGCTTGCGAAACACAGCGGGGTCTCTGTGCAGGCCTGAGGTAACCCAACAGGAGCGAGGCTGCTCCTCCTGGGCCGGAGAGAATGGACTTCTCTGTGTGCGCTTGTTTGCTTTGGTTTCGAGCTAAAAAAAAAATGATTTCACACATAATTAGGGCTGTGGCAGTGAGATTGTGTTCGAGGTGCTTTTACTGGAAATATCAAGAGGAGGGACAAGGGAGGGCTGTGTTCCTCTTCCAGCCAGGGCCTGGGAGAAGGAGGAGGAGCCCAGCAGCTCCATGGATGAGACAACGGGCAGTGTTCAGGGCAGAGGAGCAGCTTTCACGGAGGCAGGCCCAGCTGTGAGGGGCCGAGGTTGGCTGTGGAGGTGGGCAGTGTGTGGGGTGTGTGGTGCGTGCGTGTGCTGTGTTGGGGATGGGAAGTGGGGGGTCCAGGGGTGGGGGCTGCTGCCCACTCCTGCCTCTCCTTCCCCTTCTCCATCCCTCTGGCTGCCTGTGGAGGAGGACAGGCAGTCGTCATAGAAAGAAGAGGTGGGGGAACAGGTAGGGGGTGAAGAAGGAGATGGGGGGGTGCGGAGTGCAGGCCACGGGAGAGGCTAAAGGGATGGGGAAGGAGACGCGCCAGGAGAGAGCCACACCGTCCACGGGCCCCATCCAGTGCCAACCCTGACCTTCCCCTCAGCCAGGCTCCAAGGGCCCTGGCTACTAGTCTTGACTCTGGGTAGATCTGGATGGTTCCCTGAACACTTCTGGGCCTCAAATGGCTTCCCTGGGAAGCTAAGGCTGGGCCATCAGCCCTTTGCAGCTTGGCAGCCCATGAAAAAATCATTTGGGGACACCCAATACCATATCTCCCTCTTGGAGATTCACAGCGCACATCAGGTATTAAGGACCATGAAGAGCCATGTAGTAAAATAAAGCCCTGTTTTACTTGGAATTTGTGCAACGAAGGACTTTCCAAACATTTAATTACAGGAACTGTCCCCGCTCCTTTTGGTATAATATCTATTAACATCTTGTGTGTTCTGGTTACTATTGCTGCATAAGAAGCCACCCCAAAATTCAGAGGCCTGAAACAACCATTTTATTAGGCTCACAGATTTGGTGGGTCAGAAATTCAAGCAGGACTCGGCGGGGATGGACTTGTCTCCATTCTGTGCTGTTCGGGGCCTCATCTGAAAAAGCTTGAAGGCTGGGGTGACCCTGGAGGGAGGTTGTCTACAGAGTTGAAGGATGGATGTAGGTGAGCAAGACAGAGGGGCGGGGTAAGGAGGCACACCATGCAGGTACAGACAGAAGCCCCTGGAAAGACACTGAGGTGGCAAGGAGTAGGGCAGACTCCAGGCACTTAGATGTCATCTGTGGTTAGGGTGTGTAGGGCTATGGTGGAGAGACTTGAGGTGAAGTTCTTGGGATACACCATTTAAGGTCTTCAAGGTCTTATTGAAGCTTTTGGGTTTTGTCCTAAGAGTTGCCAGAAGGAGGGTTTTAAAGAGAGATGGGCTTGATGACTTTCATTTTGAAAAGAACCTTCTGGTTATTGCAAGAGAATGGACTTGAGGGCGAGTGTGGATAGCTGGGAGGTTATTTGGAGCCAACATAGAGATGGAAAGAAAGTGGATGGCTTGGATGTATACTTAGGAGGCAGGACCTGGCTTGGGCAACTGCATGGTGCCTTTTCTGTCAGAGGAAATCTCGGAGAAGAACCAGTTTGAGCTATCTCTGGGACATAGTTGTCAAGGAGGTAGAGGATACAGGACTGAAGTTAGGAGTCTAGACACATAATCATGGGAGTAACACCTTGTACATGGTGAGCAGAAGCTAAGGAGAGGATGACCATGCCCAGGGAATCGTAGAGAGAGAGAAGAGAAAGGGACCCAGCAGTAGGGAGATGCCTTACCATGTATAAGCATTTCAGATTAATATGGTTTAGCTTAAGAACCTGGACAAAATCCTAAGTGTCTCCAACTTATCAAAATCTGGATAGAGCCAGCTGAGTCTCTTGTCCTTCAGCTGGTGCCTGAGCATGGACCAGCCTCTCTGAGAGGTCCCTGCTCTTCCCCTTTCTAGGGAGAGGGAGGATGTGGGGTAAGATGAGAACCTCTCGTGGCTGAAAGATCACAACAGATCTGGACTGCTTTTGTATTTTTTGAGACTTTTGCTATATTAAAAATGAATAAATTCTAAGACTTGGCTATAGAATTGTAGGGACAAATTTTTAAAAAGATTTTATCTATTTGAAGGAGAGAGAGAGAGCATGGACAAGAGAAGGAAAGAGAGAGCATGGGGTGGGGGAGATGGAGAGGAGGAGAGGCAGAGGGAGAGGGAGAAGCAGACTCTCTGCTGAACAGGGATCCCAATGCAGGGCTCCATCCCAGGACTCTGGGATCCTGACCTGAGCCGAAGGCAGCTGCTTAAATGACTGAGCCACCCAGGTGTCCCTGAAATTGTGGGAAAATTTTAAAAATGTGTTTTATTTGGAAATAATTTCAATCTTATAAACAACACAAATAAAACTAGTACAAACACACCTGTAACACTTACCCATATTCAGCTTCTGTTAACATTTTAACCATCTGCTTTATGAGTTGCTTCCCCCTCTTTCTCTTTCCTCCATCCTCCATTCCTCATGCATGCATCCATCCATCCATCTATCCATCAATCCATCCTTCTGTCCATCCATCCATGCATCCATCCATCCACCCACCCACCCATCCACCAACCCAGGCATCCATCCGTCCGTCCATCCATCTACCTACCTATCATATATCCATTTATCACCTATCTAGTTTCTTTTCTGAGCCATTTGCAAGTAAGTTACATATATCATGGCCCTCTGTCCCTAAATATTTCAATATGTATTTTCTAGAAATAGGGATATTCTTGTACATAACCATGGTACAGTTATAAACTTAAGCAAATTTAACATTGATACAATACGTCTATAAAATCTGCTATTTGTGTTCCAATTTTATTGGTTGACCCAGTAATATCCATAACAGTATTTCTCTCCCACCTGCCATATCCAGCTTAGGGTTAGGGTTTAAATGTCGTGTCTCTTTAGCCTTCTTTAAACTGGAATATTCCACAGCTTTCTTTGTCTTGCATGACATTGACATTTTTGAAGGAATATAGCGTGCCCTCTCTTAACTGAATGTGCCTCATTTTGTGTTTGCCTGATGTTTTTCTGATGATTAGATGGGGGTTTGTATTCTTAGCTGGAACACTGCACAGGTGACAATGACAAGAAGGAGTGGGAGAGAGGCAGAGGGTGAGAGAGGGAATATTAAGCAGGCTCTGTGCCTGGGATAGAACCTGATGTGGGGCTTGATCTCATAACCCTGAGATCATGACTTCAGCTGAAACCAAGAGTCAGGGACTTAAGTGACTGAGCCACCCAGGTGCCCCAATGATGCTAATTTTTATCATCCAGTGTAGGTGTTGTGTGATTTTTAAAAAAATTATATGATCATTGTTTTCTCCATTGCAACTAGTACATGATCTATGGGAGAATAGGTTAGGACTATATAAATATCCTGTTCCTTATCTCGGTTTTCCCCTAGATTTAGCATCCACTGATTTTCCAGGTTCACTGATTCTGCCACATTTAATAGTCAATTCTCAAGAGTCCCATTTCAACCAAGAGATTTTCCTGTCCTCTATTTATTTATGTACCTATTTATTATCAGCATGTACCCATGAACTCCTGTCCTTTTTTATTTTTAAAGATTTTGTTTATTTACTTGGCTGAGAGAGAGAGAGAGAGGGAGAGCACAAGGAGGGGAGTAGCAGGCAAAGGGAGAGGGAGAAGCAGGCTCCCTGCTGAGCAAGAAGCCTGATCCCAGGACCTTGGGATCATGACCTGAATCAAAGGCAGCCTCTAAACTGCCTGAACCACCCAGGTGCCCCATGAATTCCTGTCTTTTTCAGTGGTTTATAATTCATTCCTATTTGATCACATGACACTTAATTACCTTGCTCAAATTGTTGTGGATGTAGTCAGTGGCTGTCTCTCCAAGCTGGGTTCCATGACCTTATAACCCACGCTCCTCCTCACTTTTTGAGCACCTACTTTCTGTCATAACAGGATATTCCAGGCTCATCTTATACCAGTTGGAACCAGCCTTTTCTGGAGGAGCCGTGGTTCCCTTTAGTGGAGGATGATATTAGAGACCAAGATCTGAGCACTAGGGGTGCTCATTGCTGCTGGAGTATCTTTGCTTCTTGGAGTCATGGCATATTTAAAATATTTTAAGTAGTGACAAAAATCAATACTTTAATAAAAGAAAATGCAGTAGAATTTCAAGAAAATAATGGGGTTTATGAAACCGTATTATTTCATAGTGCTTCACGGCAGTGTCCTGGGCCATTGGACACGAGTGATGAGTGCCCTCCTCTCTCCAGGCTGTTAGCTGGTATCTGTGACTGTGTGTAGAGCTTCACTGGGGGAGAATTGTAAGTCTGAGCTCAAAGCACTTTGTGGAGTTTGAAGTCCAAGCTGAGAGACCCTTCTGTGCTGCACATCTGGGTTCCCCTGATCCCAGCCACATTTTATTTCATTTGCATAGTACTGGTCACAAAGTACCTCTTAAACAGCAAATGCCCAATATTGTTTACCCAAAGAACAAGCTCCTCTCTGTGACCTTGTGGCCCTGACCTAGAGCTGACCAGTGATGCTGACCTTTCCGCAGTTGGGCACCCTAATCCACCTGGTCTCCTAACAATATCTTTCTTTGACTTCTTTGAGTTTCCCCCTTCTTCTGTAAACAGTTATAAAACATGCTGTCCCTCCTGAGCCCAGTCCAACCAATGCCAGAGAAGAGCTCAGACTGACTCTGATGCTGAAGATGGCCAAAGCCTTGTGTTTTGAGTAAAAACATTCATGTTTAATCTTTTTTATTATTATAGCCTATCCCATTTTTGAAGCTGTGGCCTCACCCTCTGACCTGTAGCACCCAAGGCCTATGAGCTGCAAATATTCTGTAGGTTTTGGGAAGACATCTGCATCCCAGGATGCTCCCTAGCCCTTTCACCAGATGGGGTCAGATATTATGTCTGGAGGAATGGAGCCTTGGGGCTTGGGAGGAATGTGTTTAAACAGCCTGTTACAAGGAGCATCTTCAAGTTAACCCCTGAAGCCTTCTTTGGGTTATAGTGCTGTGCAAGGGCTTGTTTAGGGGCAGCAAAGAAACAAGAGTAGTCCAATTTTGGCCTCAAGGAGCTTCTATTTCATGGGGAAATGGGTTCAACCAACTGAAATATAATAGGCGGTGTCTTCCGATTTTAGAAGAAAGAAGTGCTAGGCCTATCCAAAGAAGAGGGAAGTTCTTTCAGCAGGAGGGAGCCTTCCTGGATGGGGTGGCATGCCAGTGGGATCTTGGAGGATGAGGAAGAGGATGAGGGGGGAGGAGGGAGATTGGAGAGGAAAGGAGAGTTGGTTTTGAAGGTGAACCTGGGGAAGCAAACCTCACCTCCGTGGACCTGGCTGCCTCCCCAGAATCTCCCCCTGTTGACTTCAGCTGAGGATGTGAAGGCTGGGATTAAGCAGAGGATATGTGGGAGGGAGCAGCTAGATGAGGGTGGAAACCAGAATCCTCTCTGTTGGGGGTACTCGCTGGCTGCTGGAATGGGACCTATCCTCTGGGTATGTCCACTGCCCCAGACAGTGACCTTGGGTTGAATTCAAGGTCAAACTCAGGAGCCCCTAGAGAGAAGTTGGTCACCATGAACCCGGGCAGGTATCAGGAGAGGAACCCCTGATAAGGATGAGATGGAGGCAGAAGCAGGCCAGGGAGAACATTTCTTCACTGAATATATACCCAACCAATCCAAGGAAAGGAAAAATTCATCATTCTGAGGAGGGGAGCTGCTCTAATTTAAAAACAACTTCTTGTCTTCAGTCTGGCTGAAAAGCTGGGACCAGATTCTGGGAACATGAGTGTTCCTTCACAGCCATGCTTCTACCTCAGGGCCTTTGCACCTGCCGGTTCTTCCTGAATACATATATTCCTCCTTCCTTCATTCACTTCAAGTCCTTGCTCATCTGTTAGCTTTTGCATGAGGCTTTGTTGACCCCCTGTATAATACTGCAGCCACTGCCATGCTGCCCTTTCCTCTCCTTCCTCCATTTTCCCACCGTTCTACTTACTGACACTGGGCACGCCACACATTTTGCTTACTTATTTTAACTGTCTCTCTCTCCCTTCCTCCTCCCATCACACGCACCAGAATGTAAGCTCCATGAGGGCAGGCACCTTTGTCTGGTTTGTCCGCTGCTTAATGCCCTGTGCCTACATCAGGATTTGGATCATGACGGGCCCTCAATAAATATTTGTGGGTAGACACAGGACCTGCTGGAGCAAGAGAGCCCAGGTTGGCCTGTCCAAGCATGGCATTCAGCAGCAGCAGCTGCTGAGTGACAATGTGATCTAGGGAATGCATGTAGTAGTCTCAGCAACCTTGGCAAAGGGCCTTAGGAGAAAACACAGTAGAAAATTTCTTTCCTGGTGGTTCATGCCCAACACTCAGTAAATTTCCATCTTGAACTCATGACCACTTATGAGGGCTCTTTGCAAATATAACTGTGTTCTGAGGCCTCCCCCACCACCCCTGGCTGATGCTGGGTGGTAGGGAAGTTTCACAGGCCCTGTGGTTCTTGTCACAGCCCGTTCCCTCCAGGGGGCTCTGTCTCCTGCAGAATGTATGCTTTGCAGCCTCAAATTTGGGCACAGAATATAGATGTGAGCCACAGCTCTACAGTCAATTTTTATTCTAGACTGGTGAGTCCATGTGTGAGAGCTAAGTTTCTAAGTAGTGACTGACAGTGCTGATAAGGAATGCATCTTATGAAGTTCATCACCTGGGCTGGTCTTGGGTGAAACATGGCTTCCTGTGGAACAGAGCCAGACATCATAGGCTAACCTTAGCACAGTATCCTTCATTTCTGCTTGTATTCCACTATTTTCTTGGCTTGAAGTATAATAAAACATCTCCAAAGTGCGGGACTAAGACACAGGCTGAGTGACATAAAATGCTTTCAGTGGAGCTCGTTATGACTCAGGGGCTAGACCGTCAAGACTGGCTAATTACTATACATTGGCCAATGTGGTAGATTAGATCAGGGATCTGGAAACTTTTACTGGGAAGGGCCAGATTGTAAATCTCTTCAGCTCCTGGGCCCTGACACTCTGCCACTGTAGCATGAAAGCAGCTACACGCAAACAAGCATGACTGTGTTCCAATAAGACTTTGTTTACAAAAACAGTTGATAGACTGGATTTGGCTTAGAGTTTAGAGTGTGCTGAGCCCTGGATTTGATTATTGTTTGGCAGTTGTTTACTGCTTTCTCCCTTCATCCTGTCCCTGGACTTTGGGCTCAGCCACGTGACTTTCTTTGGACAATGCTTGTCAGCATATGTAACACAAGCAGAGACTTGAAACGGAGAAGGTCATACCTTGGATACCAAGATAGCCATGGCCAATCCACATTGAGCCAAGGATGATAAGAGAGACATGGAATAGCTCAGCCTAGATCAGCCAACATACAGTTGACCCATAAGCATGTGAATGAGAAGAAATGACTACTGATTGAAGATGCTGAGCGTTGGGGTGGTTTGTTACACAGCATTATCATGGCAATGGCTGACTGATTCGGCTAAATGTCTCACTCTCATGTCAACACAACTCTTCAAAAGTCAATTACCTTCTCTCCCAAGCCTGCTCCTGCTCCTTTTTCCCTCTTCCATTGACCCAGTAACTCAGACATGGTCCAACCTCCTTATCCCTGGTCCCCAGCCATGTGGTGCATCTCTAGGTTCTGTTTATCCTGCCCTTTTTATTTATCTTACAACAGTTCAGTACCTTTTATCACTACAGCTACTGCCCTCCATCATCTGTCTTTGCTATTGCTGCAATATTCTTCTGACAAGTCTCCCTTTCTCTAGTCCCTGGTCTTTCCAATAGGGCATCCTTTTACCTTCACAGCCAACTTATTGAAACAAATGCTGAGTTATTTCACTGTCCTCTGCAAAAGCCAGAAATGGTTCCCTCATTGTTTCTGTCCAGATGTTTAAAATCTAGGGTGTTGAGAGGAATGAAGGGGCAGGCAAAGATTTCTTTTAGCAAAGCTTCTCCAGCATCATGGCCTGTCTGTCCCCACCTCTATCTTGCCCAGTGATTGGTACCTTCAACGGCAACCTTCTCTACGCCACATAACAGTGGGAATGTGAAACTCAGCTTTGTCATCCCAATAGGGATTGAGCTGGCTTCCGCAGTGTTCAGATGGCAGAGCTTAAAGATCCAAGCTCCCCCAAGGCCTCCCGTGAGGTCACCCAAAAGCCCAGATCTGAAGGTACCAGGCATCATGAGTTTCGCCTCCTTTTAGAATTCCTGACTTCATTGGTCAGTCCAGGAGCTCTGCAGGCAATGGAATGTGAGATTAGGAAGAATGGGGCCTTTTGTCAGCTCTGTTATATGCCCCACTGCCCACTAACATCTCTATTTAGGTGTCTAACTGGCATCTCAAATATGAGCTCCTGATCCTGTCTCATAAATCTGCTCCTTCTAGAATCATCCCTGTCTCTGTTAGTGGCAACCCTAGCTTTCCCGCCCCGGGGGCACAAAACCTTGGAGTCATCCTAGGCCCCTTTTCCTTTCACATGTCATTTTCATTATATTTGGAAATCTTCTTGACGCGGTCTTCCAAAGGTATCCAGAATCCAACCACTTCTCACCAAGTCCATTGTTAGCACTGTGGTCCACACCACTGTCATGGATGCTGTGAGTTACCGCATTAGCCATCTAGCAGGTGTGTTTGCTACTATTTGTCCCCCTTTAGTCTCAACATAGAGGCCGGTATTAAAACCCAAGTCAGATCATGATGATTTTCAACTCAGACATCTCCATTATCTCCCACTTCACTGGCTCTCCCTTCCTTCACTGTCCTCATCTCCTATTACTCTCTTCCTTACTCCACTGCACCTGCTCTGGCCTTTGTGTCATTCCGGAAACATGCCAGACACACTCCTGCCACAGGGCCTTTGTATGTGCTATTATTCTGAGCTATGTCTTGAGCTCACTTGCTCAAACACACCTTGTCCCTCAGTCTGCATTCAAGTGCAAAATTTAGTCCCCTCTACACTGCATTCCCCCATCCCCTGCTTTACTTTCTCCTCTGCATTTATCACTAACATTCTTCATATTTTGCTTTTTCCTCTTGCTTGTTGTCCATCTTCACTAAGAGAATAAAAGCTCTCTGAGCATCTTCGTTCATTCGGGTGACTATAACACTCTAACACAAAGCCAGGTGGCCTAAACACCATTTATTCCTCACATTTCTGGAGGCTGGGAAGTCTGAGATCAAGGCACTGGCAGATTCTGTCAGGTGACCTGCTTCCTGGGTCACAGATTGCCTTTTATCATGGTGTCCTCACATGGTGGAAGGGGTGAGGGGTCTACCTTCATGACCCAGCCAGCCCCCAGAAGCCCCACCACCTAATACATCACTTTGGGGGTTAGAATTTCAACATAGGAATCTGGGGAAGGAGACACAAACACTCAGTCTATAGCACCAGGTATCTTCATCTGGTTTCCCAGAAGCAGGCCATGAGGTGAGGATCTGTGTGTAAGGGATTTATGAAGAAAAATTTCCTGAGAAACTAGTAGGAGGGGGCATGGGAGAGTAGTGGAGAGGTATGGAACAGGGAAGGGGAAGAAGTCAAGCAATGGCAGTTCGATCGATGCATGCTTTGAACCTGACCCTGAGGGGAGCTCTGGAGCATACATGACATCTCGGAGAGGGAGAGAGAGAAGGAGAGAGAGAGAGAGAGAGAGAGAGCGTGCGCGCACACATAGGCCGACATCAATTCCCAGGCATTTCCTGCTTAGGGGGAATGGCTCTGCAGCCCAGAGCAGCCGTCTGAAGATCACAGATGTGAGTCTTTAAAAGCAAAGCCTAGAGAAACTGGGGGCGGGCTCACGAAGAGATGAAGGGACAGGAGGGGGAGCGTATAGACCGTCTGCTACGATGGGTAAAGGGTATTTTGAAAGACAGGGCCACTGATGTTTATCGAAGTTCTACTTTTTAACAAGAGCTTTATATACATTGTCTTATTTAGTTCTCAGAAGAGGAAAAGGAAAACTCCTTGTAGTACACATCTCTCCTTTTATCACAGAAAAGAAAGTGGAAGTCCTAGATTAGGCTAACCAACTCACCCCACTCAGAGAGTGTCAGGACCCACCCTGATTCTAACACAGAGTTTCCTGGTGGCTTGAAACCCATGCTTTTCCCACGAGAACACTACCATCCCCAAAGGAAGAAATTAATAATCAAATTATATAGTGATAGAGCGGGGGCACCGGGCTGGCTCACTCAGTGGAGTGTGCAACTCTTGATCTCAGGGTTGTGAGTTCGAGCCCCACACTGGGTGTAAAGCTTACTTTAAAAAAAAAAAAACAAACAAACTCATTTGAACTGCTGAAATAAGCTAGAGAGTCATTAAAAAAATAAAGTGGCAGACAGAATAAAAACTAAAAATAAAATAAGACAAATAAAATAAAGTAGGTAGCATGGGGAAAAGGCCACCCGGGCAGGTGCCCATGGCTTCTGGGCAGTGTGGTGTCTGGTGAAAGGGCTCGGTGGGGGATGGGGTTGGAGGGCAGGAGGCTCAGCATAGAGTGGCACGTGGGCACCTCAGCAGGTGCGCAGAGCTCACTGCCGGGAGGGCAGCAAGGGGCGCCGCCCAGGGATTCCAAGGGAACTGCCCCGGGTCAGAACCATGGGCGATAAGGATCCAGTTTGTGAGGAAGACGCCTGGGCCAGGCTGGGGCGAGGCTAAGTGGCTGGGACTTAGATGTGTTGCTGCCTTTTCTAGAAACATTGTTGTGACATCACAGTCATTTGGAAGAGGGGTGCACATGGCATTGTACGTTCCCACTTCACACAGGATGGCGTGTTCTGGTCCTTCTTGGACTTCCTTTGCACCCACTGTGCACCGCAAAATGGTATTCTGATTTTGTTTTTGTTTTTAAGATTTCTATCTATTCATTTGAAAGAGAGAGAGCAAGCACACATCCGGGGGTGGGGAGGGCAGAGGGAGAAGCTCACTACCCGCAAAACAGGGAGCCTGACTCGGGGCTCGATCCCAGGACCCCAGGGTCATGACCTGAGCTGAAAGCAGACGCTTAGCCCACTGAGCCACCCAGGCACCCCATATATACCTTGTCTTGAGTTCTTGAATTCTTTTGTGTGTTTGGGTAATGATAATAATTATAAGGAAAATTTCATTCATATAGCACCCCAAGGTTTTATAAAGTTCCTCCACATGGCTTTCATTGAATATACCCAATAATTAATTAGTGAGTTAGTGCCATGTGTGCATTCTCCAGACGAAGGGCCCCGAAGCTCAGACCGTTCTGGAACCTGGGGGAGCCAGACTTGAGCTCAGGCCCTCAAACCTCGTGCACCTTGGGCTCTGCCTCCTGCACAGGTTGGGAGTAATTGGAAAACAGGGTCCATATTTCGTGCTTTCGGAATTCTGTTTTCAAAATAATAGGGACAAATTTCAGTCTGCAAAATCCGTTATGGTCAACAAGGTAACTTTATCTTTTCATGATTTGTCCCTGTTTCCACCATGCGATGGAAATGGTCTCAACCAGCTTGTGCCTCCTCTTCTTTCTCCGCTGCCCACCCGCCCCCGCACCGGAGTTGTGGTGCTGCGGGGTTGGGGCAGGACTGTGGGCCACTCCTATGTCCTTCTCATCCCCATATAAGGGTCTCTTCAAGCTAGCTAACTGTCCTTGCCCTTCAGAGCCCCCCTCGCGCACACAGGTGCCCGTCTGCCCTCGTGGGTAGTGGCAACACGGCAATCTCAGCCCCTGCCCGCCTGGACGACCCAATCACACATCTCCACTTGAGGTTGTCTCCATGCCTCCACTGCTCTCAGATTTTCTGAACCTGTCTGGCTTTGTCACTCCCACCCAACCAGAGGTGACTGCTTGTGCACACAGCCGCCTCTCCATGCTCTTTGACCCCCTCCAGGTCCCTTGCCTGTAACCGTCGGCCTCGTCTAAGCCCCGGGCTCCAAGTCTTGCCCTGACATTTTATGCTCCCAGACTGATTGCTTCTGCTAAACCCTTTCTATTACTTCCTGGGCCTCCACTCCTGCTCTTACTTTTCTCTCTCATTCTGCTTCCTTATCCCTTCTCTGAGGCACAAGATGCCACGTGTTAGGTCTGCTGGAATCAGGAAAGGACCATGGGGTGCCAAGAAATACATGATTCAAAGAGAAGAAATCCACAATGAATGTTTCCAAATATTATCTTCTCAGAGTGGCAGCATGCTTGTCCCGTAGTGACATTTCTCGATTCTATGGATTATAAACCAAAAACCAGTCTGAAGGCAGAATGCTTGGGTTTGAATCCTGGTTCTGCCACTTATGTGCTGTGTGACCTGGTCAACTTACCTACCCTTTCTGGGCATCATGTTCCTCAGGTGTGAAATGGGAATAACAGCCTCGTAGAGGTGTTCGGAGGAGGAGATAAACAAATGTATGGAAAGCGTGGGGAACAGTGCTTGGTACCTCACAGGCACAGGCACTCAAGAAGTATTAACTATCGTTAGGGGGTGTCAGGACTTTGGGCTCAGCCAGCACCTTGGAAGCTTGCTGAAGAAGATGATTCAAAGATGGCTGAGGTTTGGGATGGTGTCTCGGTGCTGCTGGCTTTGTGCCGTCCCGCGCTCTGCATTTATCTCCCATAGCTGTCATCGGGGAATTAAAGCTACAACTTTCTTTCGGTCATGGAACAGGCGCTGTGGTTTGGCGTGAAAAAGAAAGTCCCTCTGGGGACCTATAACTTCGTATTCATCAGCGTTTCTATGAAGGAGGGTGAAGTATTTATAATAAGTCATATCGATTTGCTTTCCAAAAGCACAAATCATAGAATAGCAAAGAGAGCAAAGAGGAACAGAAAGAATGCACATCCGAGAGCCAGCCCTAACGTTCCCGGCCACCAGCCCCGTATTAAAGGATGGGGGTGGGGGCTGGGAGAAGCGGAGGGATTTGCCAGGGTCACGCTAGTTAGTGGCCCAGGCGATTTGGCTCCCAGTCACGGCTCAGATGTCATCCAGCCACCACGCTGGTTCTCCGGGATGCTCCCACAAAGGACCCCCCTTTCTTGGGCAGACCATGTCCTCTGAATCCTTTTGTATTTGCCTCTCCTGACAAACCAAGTGTGAAGAAATGCTGGAGTTCGCCTGGGCCAATCTTAGCATATCAGAGACCGTGAGCCTCAGGCGACTCATTTCATTTCTCCAAGCATTAACTGATTTCCCTTTGAAAAGGCAGAAAGCAGTCTGACCTGTTGACTGCAGAGTATAGCTGTGTATCCTAATATTTTTTTTCATCTTGTATTATGTTGGGGACCATTTTGCAACCATCCTTGTAATAATGGATTCAGGCAAGGTTATCAGTGAGTGCACTGGAGGAAAGATTTTTGGGGAAAGGATATCCACATCACGTCAAGGTATCACGCGGCAGCTCACTTACTGTTTGCAAAAAGGTAAAAGCATGTTTACACTGGAGAGGTCTAGCAGAGATCACCTTAGGTGAGGGATCACATTAGATGACCCCCCGTAACGGGACAAGTTGACACAACCAGCCTTTGGTGTGATGGAAGGGAGAGAACACGACATGGTCCAGGTGGTATTTTTGGTGAAAGGGTCTAACCTAAACACAACCATGAAGAAACCATCAGACACTCAGATTTTTGGCAAAACAAGTCTGAACTCCTAAAAAAAAAAAAGAAAAATCAATGTCGTAAAAGAAGAAATGAACAAGGCTTGAGACTACTGTAGATTAAAAGGAGACTAAGAAGTTGTGACAACCAAATTCAGTCCGTGATTCCGTGATCCTTGATTGGAGCTGGATTTAAGAAAATAGCTATAGAGGCCATTTGGGGGACAGGTGGAGAAGGTCAAATATGGGCTCTCTCTTAGATCCAGTATTCTGTCAGCACTGATGTCTTGGGTGTAGTAATGGTACTGGGCTCATCTAGGTCGTCATAGTGCTGGCTCTTAGAAGATGAGACATATGCTGTGGCACTTGGGGGTGGAGTGAGAGTGTCTGAGTTGATTTCCCAAACAAAGGAACAAAACCACACACACACACACACACACACAAAAGAACGTAACCCAAATATGAATACAGTAGGAGAAGCAGAGAACAGGGCCAGTGTTAGCGATGGGTGAATCTAGGAAAGGATCAATTGGTAGTCATTGTACAATTCAAATTTCTGCCAGTTTGAGGTTTTAATTTTTTAAAAGATTTTATTTGTTTATATGACAAAGAGAGGAAGAGCACAAGCAGGGGGAGGGGCAGAGGGAGAAGCAGGCTCCCCACTGAGCAGGAAGACCAACGTGGGGCTCGATCCCAGAACCCTGGCATCATGACCTGAGCTGAAGACAGAGGCTTTAACCCACTGAGCCACCGAGGCTCCATTCCTTCACAAAATACCGTTATTTTGATGATGCATACTATTTCACCGTAGAAATATACTACAATTTATTTCACCTGCTAGATCATATATTTTTACCATTATAAACTGTGATTGTCCTTGTAATTAAGCCTTAGCACACATTTATGATTATGTCCCATGCCGGTCATCTTGTTATGGTGCCAAAGAGAAAGAATTTCTAAACAATTTTTTAGGCTCTAATGGGATGAATTCTCATAGTTTAAGCTTACAAGAGACTGGCTTGTTGACCAGATGCCAGTTTATTAACATGACAGCAGAGAACGTGGCCTTCTTCCGAGGGTGGAGCGAAGGGTAAGGACATAACCAGAGAACTTGAGATGGGCTACATAAGCAGATGGAAAGACCAAATGTCAAGGGTTCTGGCGCACATTAGAGGCATCGAGTAGCTTTGAAACAATAACGGGCTCAGCTTGTACCGCAGGATGGGTTGAGTCAGTGTCTTTGGGAGTAGTGTCCTGGCACTGGCTTGCTTTATAAGCTCCCTAGGGGATCATGAGGTGGAACCAGTGTTGAGGAAGGCTGGTGTAGTAGGATCTAGAAGGAATGGTCCAGGAGGTGGGAGGAAGTGAGAGTTTGGGGGGGAGGGGCACAGGGAAGTGATACTAGTTGGTTCTAAAAAAGAACTAGAGAGAGAGAGAGAGAGAGAGAACATAGACATGACAAAGAGGGACTTAAGGAAGTTATGTTGAGGGGCACCTGGGTGGCTCAGTGGGTTAAAGCCTCTGCCTTTGGCTCAGGTCGTGGTCTCAGGGTCCTGGGATTGAGCCCCGCATTGGGCTCTCTGTGTGGCGGGGAGCCTGCTTCCTTCTCTCTCTCTCTCTGCCTGCATCTCTGCCTACTTGTGATCTCTGTCTGTCAAATAAATAAATAAAAATCTTTAAAAAAAAAATGACCTCTGGAACTCTTAGTGTTAGAGGTACCATAAGGAGGGCTGGAGACTGTGAAAAACTGGGAAGAATCCTTTGTGTCTAAAGGGGAAGTCACTTAGCATCCATGTCGCTTTTTGAGTGTGTGAGAAGCCAGAAATCTGTATTGTTTGGTGTTAAGTTTCCAAATTATTAAATGTTGATCTATAATTCAATATTCCGTGGGCCAAGCAAAACTGATTTGCGGGCAAGGTTTGGTTTTCAGGTTGACAGTCTGAGATATCTTATCAGATAGGAAGACTTGAAGTACGGGGTTGGCAAAAGGGGGACCAATGCACAGGGTATTCTGGAGGCAAATCTGGAGGGTTTGGGGATGGGCAGGATGCAAGGCGAGGAGGAGTCTGAAGGCCTGGGAGGACTCGGGGTTGTGGATCAGGGAGAGCTTGCTTTGGTGCAAGAAGTGTGTGTGGGCTGCATGCACGGGTATGTGTGCAAATGGGGAGCCAGAGGAAAATGAGTCCTGTTTTAACAGGTTACTCTTGAGGTCATGACTGGGCATATCCGAGAGGAAAGGAGGAGGTAATTAACCTTGAACTCAGTATGTACCGGCAGCATCACACAGCTGCAGTTTATAGGATCCGAGTTAGTGTCTACCATCATCAAGGAGGCATTTGTCTGGGCTCCGTCCTGCTGTCTACGCTTATCGGAAGATTGTACTCTGTTCTGGATCTCACTTAAAAAACAAAACTCTTCTTCTCTTAAATTACAGAAGTAATATGTTTGTGGCAGAAAAACTGGAAAATACTGAAATTGGGAAAAGGAAAATTGCCCCAAATCCTGCCACCTGTCCTAACAATTAACGACTTCGTATATATCCAGCTAGTCTTTTTTCCTATAAATATATAGCTAAAATTTTTACAGAATTGGAATCGTAGTGTAAACACTACATTGTAGTAGGTTTTTTCCATAACATATCTTGAACATTTTCCCATATCAATAAAATGATCTGCATAGGGACGCCTGGGTGGCTCAGTGGGTTAAAGCCTCTGCCTTAGGCTCAGGTCATGATCCCAGAGTCCTGAGATCGAGCCCCGGCATCCGCCTCTCTGCTCAGCAGGGAGTCTGCTTCCCTTCCTCTCTCTCTCTGCCTGCCTCTCTGCCTACTTCTGATCTCTGTCTCTCAAATAAATAAATAAAATCTTTTTAAAAAATGATCTGCATAATTTTTAATGGCTATTTACCATTTACTCCATTTGATGGAGGTTTCAAAATTCAGAGCTAATAGTCTGTGGCTGGATTGCTGGACTCATACTGCTTCTCCATTAGACACGATGTCATCTTTAATGCTAGATCTTTGCACGTATTTCTGATCATTTTCTTAGGATAAACTCCTAAGTAATTGGAATTTCTTAGGATAGACTCTTAAGAAAGTGGAATTAATAGGTGTGTCAAAGGAAGAGGGCCCCTAAAACCCTGAACCAAGAAGTGGAATCCATTGTTGGGGAAGCAAGGGAAAACTGTACCTTGGGACACAGTCTTCCAGAACAAAGCAAAGGAGTTCAAGGAGCCAGGGAATTGAGGAGTGAGGCTGTTAAGGGATTGGCTGACCTTTCTCAGCGGAGATGCGGTTCCTGGAGTGCGATTGTTGCTGATTGGCTGACAGAGGCATAGGACTCTCTCTCTGATTGGCTGGCTTTCAGGAGCATTAGCCATTCATTGATTGGCTGACTCTCAGACGCTTGGATTCTAGGGTGAAGGAGATGAGTGGGACAGGTTTTGAATTCTTCGTGGTGCTTCATTGTTACTTTGGGTGAGGAACAAGTAGTCTTCTTCTAAGTCATAAGAGGAACTTTTTATTCTCAAGTCAAAGGGCCAAATTGCTGACCTATAAATATATTTTCTTACTGTGGTAAAAACCAGCAGACCTCTAGCAGGAGATCTACCCTTTCACAAACTTCCAAGTGTACAACACAGTATTGTTAACATTGTATAGAAGCACAATGTTGTCCAGCAAATCTCTAGAAGTTTTTTATGTCTTGTATGACTGAAACTTCATAGCCACTGAACATCAACTCTTCATTTCCCTGTCTCTAGCTCCGGGAGTGCACCCTTCTAACTTTCTGTGTCTATGAGTTTGGCCAGTTTGAAGAGTTGTAGCTTATGACAGTTTTTTCCTTTTACATGGCTGAATACTATTTCAGTGTATAAATACACCACATTTTGTTTATCCATTCATCTGCCAGCAGACGTTTAGGTTTCTACTGTCTTTTGGCTACTGTCAGTAATGCTGCAGTGAACATTAGAGTGCAAATATCTTTTCAAGATCTTGATCTCTGTTCTTTTTGGCTAAATACCCAGAAGTGGGGCCTTATACTGTTTTCCATAGCAGCTGCACGATTTTATGCTCCAGCAATGCAGAAAGACTTCAATTTCTCTTTATCCTCCCTAATGCTTATGATTTTTTGGGGTTTCGTATGTGTGTGTGTTTTCATATGTATATAAAAGTCATGCTAACAGGTATGAAGTAATATCTCATTGTATGTGTGTGTGTTTTAAAAGAGTTATTTATTTGTTTTGAGAGAGAGAGAGAGAGCAGGGGAAGGGACAGAAGGAGAAGGAGAGAGACTCTGAAACAGATTCCTGGTGAGTGGCGAACCTGGCATGGGACCCCATCCCAGAACTCTGAGATCATGATCTGAGCCAAAATCAAGAGTTGGATACTTAATGGACTGAGCCACCCAGATGCCAAATCAATACCAAAAATTGTGATTTTGATTGTATTTCTTGATGATTTGTGATGTCAAGCATCTTTTCATATGCTTGACGGTCATTTGTATGTTTTCTTTGGAGAAGTATCTATGCAAGTCCTTTGCCCAATTTTTAATTGTGTTATTTGGTTTTTGTTATTGAGTTGTAGGAGTTCCTTATGTATTCCTGATATTAATCCATTACCAGATATATGGTTTACAAATACTTTCTCCCATTCAATAGGTCTCCTTTCATTCTGTTGATGACTTCAATGGCATGCCAAGCTCTCTAGTTTGTTGTAGACTCACTTGTCTGTCTCACTTTTGTCCTTTTGGTGTCATGGGCAAGAAATCATCACCAAGATCAATGTCATAATGCTTGTCCTCTATATTTTCTCATAGATCTCACATTTAAGCCCTTTCATTTTAAATTTATTTTTATATACTGTGTAAGATAAGGATCTGGTTTCTTTCACACGTGGATGTCCAGTTTTCCCATTTGTTGAAGAAACCATCTTTTCCCCATTGTGTGTTCTTGGTACCCATGTTGAAGATCAGTTGAAAGTCTATATGTGAGTTATTTCTGGACTCTATTCTGTGCTGCTATTTTATTTGTCTGTCTATGCTAGTACCATGCTGTTTTGATTTCTGTAGCTTTGCAATATGCTTTGAAATCAGGAAGTGTGAAGCTTTAGCTTTGTTCTTCTTTCTCAAGATTGTTTTGGCTATTTGGGTTCCTTTGTGGTTCCACATGAATTTGGGGGGTATTATTTCCATTTCTGTTTTTAAAATGCCATTGAGGGGCGCCTGGGTGGCTCAGTGGGTTAAGCCTCTCCCTTCGGCTCAGACCATGATTTCAGGGTCCTGGGATTGAGCCCTGCATTGGGCTCTCTCCTCAGTGGGGAACCTGCTTCCCTCTCTCTCTCTACCTACTTCTCTGCCTGCTTGTGATCTCTGTCAAATAAATAAGTAAAATCTTTTTTTTTTTTTAATGCCATTGGAGGCTCAGTGGGTTAAGCCTCTGCCTTCGGCTCGGGTCGTGATCCCAGGGTCCTGGGATCGAGCCCCGCATCAGGCTCTCTGCTCAGCTGGGAGCCAGTTTCCCCCCTCTCTCTGCCTGCCTCTCTGCCTACTTGTGATCTCTCTCTGTCAAATAAATAAATAAAATATTTTTTAAAATTTTAAAATAAAATAAAGGCCATTGGAATTTTGATAGGGATTGCACTGCATCTGTAAGATCCCTTTGGATAGCATGGACATTTTAACAATGTTAAATCTTCCAACCCATCAATGCTGGATGTTTTATCATTTATTTGTGTCTTTTAAAATTTCTCTCTAGGCGCGCCTGGGTGGCTCAGTGGGTTAAGCCGCTGCCTTCGGCTCAGGTCATGATCTCAGGGTCCTGGGATCGAGTCCCGCATCGGGCTCTCTGCTCGGCAGGGAGCCTGCTTCCTTCTCTCTCTCTCTCTGCCTGCCCCTCAGTGTACTTGTAATTTCTCTCTGTCAAATAAATAAATAAAATCTTTAAAAAAAAAAATTTCTCTCTGTACTGTTTTGTGGTTTTCAGTGCCCAAGTCTTTGGTCTCCTTGGTTAAGTTTATTCTCAAATGTCATTCTTTTGGATGCTATTATAAGTAAGATTGTTTTCTTAAATACTTTTTGGATTGTTTGTTGTTTCTGGCACCATATTCGAAGTAATATATGTACAGACTCAAATATTTCCAGAAAAGACTGATAATGATGGGAAGACTAGAAGCCCTGCTCTATGAAGGACAGTTTAAGAAATATGGTGGTGACCCAGTCAGTTAAGTGTCCACCTCTTGGTTTTGGCTCAGGTCATGATCTCAGGATCGTGGGATTGAGCCCCACTTTGGATTCCGTGGTCAGAGGGCAGTCTACTTGGGTTCTCTAGAGAGCGAACTCTCTCTCTCTCTCAATTAAATAAATAAATCTTAAAAAGAAAGAAAGAAAGAAAAGAAACATAGTGGTAACTGGCCTAGAATGGAGAAGACCAGGATGGACTTGAACACAAACTGCAAAACCAGTCGTTGCTGAGAGGTACACTTGGCTTTTTTCTAATGATGGAGGCTCTCCAACTTTGGAGTAGAGACATCGTTAAAGTGAGAGGCTTCTGTATTCACTAGGCACTCATCATACAATCTGGTTAGAAGTCTGGAGTTGAGAGAGGTTAGGCCTGTGAGTGAATCCTCGCTGGGCCACTCGGCCTGGGGCAGGTTAGTTAAGCTCTCTGCCTGTGAACTTGTTCCTATAGCAAGTGTGGAATTAACAGTATTTCCCTCATAATAACACAGAAGATCTATGTACAGCATACAAGCCATCATTCTGAAGACCCAGAGTATTCTTTGCTCTTTGGTGATTTCAGTGAATATTACTGGGAATTTCAGTGAGTGTTACTGAGAGCACACAGCATATGCCTCATGCCGGGCCCTCAAGAGGCTCATAGAGAGGCCAAGATATAATCCACGCCCTGGAGGGGATCCCAGAGAGACGAGAGGGAGGGAACTGAACTTGACACTGAGAGGCGCAGTGGGGGGCATTTTCCAGAAAATAAAGAATGGGGCACAAAGATGTATGTAAGCAAATAAATATATTTATGGACGAATAACAGCAACAACAAAAAGATAAAAAAAAAGAAGAAAAGAAAGGAAGGAGGTAAGAAAACCCCCAAAACGCTTTCATTTGTTTGCTAATGCTTTCCTTTTATTCTCTGAATTTTATGCAATAGTGATACAACCATGTGCAGAAATTTTATTCTCAGCCACTGCTGAAGTGGACAGAGAAGAGGAAAGAATGAGGAGGGACAAGGGGACCGTTGACATTTGGATTATATTACACTTAAAAATAGCTTTATTTTTCAGTAGTATAGAGAAACCCATATTTGGTGACATGAGTAGATTTTCAGGACAAATTTAGTGCTACCATCTGCAAATAACTTTTAATCCGTTCGTTGCATCAGTATTTCTGTAGCCAGTAAAGTGGTGCTGATTTATGTCTGCTCTTAAACCATTTACAGAAATGTTGTTTCCACTCACCGAAACAGCAAGCTTGAGAAGTTTTAGATGCACCAAGAGCTATTTTCCGAGGGCGGTTAGAGTCTAAATGTAACTCTCGTGTAAAAATACAGAAATGTTATTCCAAGTCACAAAATAAAGCCAATTGGTCAAAGACCACATTCAGATGGAGCTTTTCATAGATATTTCAGTAAGTGAAAAATTCACTTCTTTGCTCAGCAGCTGTTGATTGAGTGCAGCTGGTCTGGGAATCGCCCACTCTGGATTCGGGACTTCTCCTCGCCTTCCCCAGAGAGCTTAGGGAGGGTGCATTGTTAGGGAAGAAAGCTGTAGAGGGCATTCTTGCTATGGGGGAGCACCTTCTTGTCCATCAAACTGCTGTGTTCCTGACCCATGGCAGGTGACGCTGACCCATCTCCAGCACGGCTTCAGTTACAACCAGCTGAAAAAGGAACATGTACTTCTTGACTGGTTTCATTCTTCTCCCTGCATTTCTCCCTAGAGGTCTAAGGCAGGCGTGCCGGGCACGCTGCAGGTGTACTAGGACCCAGGTAAACCGTGAAGTCTCTCAGCAGGTGTGTACACTTGCAATGTCACCATACGTTGGTTATTCCAGAGTTCTCTGCCTTTACCTTCTACCTTGATGAAAACATTGGCAATTTTTACCAATCTCAAAAAAGAAAGAAAGAAAGAAAGAAAGAAAGAAAGAAAGAAAGAAAGAAAGAAA
>NC_081569.1:6587212-6622506 GCF_022355385.1 Mustela nigripes
AAGAGAGAGAGAGAATGGTATCCATTGATATTGATGGGGACTGGTGGCCTCCTGGGAATGATTCCAAACTGTATCCACACTTGGGGGTTCAAACACACAGGCATAGAGCAGAGAAGCCAACAGGCATTTCATTGCAAAGGGATGAATAGTTGAGACCCTGGAAGAAAATCCACCACAGGGAAAGGAAGACCAGCCACGGTGAAACTGACTCAGCAGTGGGCTTGAGTATGGAAGGGGACCAGCATTTCATTAGTCACAGTGTTTGGTTGTGAGTTGGACTCGGGAGTGTCTATGAGGCTTGAAGAGGAAGGGGTGGTGTGTGTCTAGCTCCTGGGGACCTAGAAGGTTCAAACAGAGTATATCACTGGGTGGGGGACAGGTGAGCTCTGGCACCTGGGAGGGGCAGTAGAGAGCCCTGGGCTGTGGTCAGCCGCACATCAGACTGAAGGTGAGTGGCAGGGAGTGGGGTGTGATAACGAAGGATGCTAAGCATGGTGTTGAGCTCCTGGGGCAGGTAGCTAAGGTGTAAGCACTGAGTTTTAATTTGCATTCCCCCATTCCCAGAGAGGTACAGCAACTTCTCAAGTCTGGGAGTCATTCCACCTTCCTCTTTAGAAACCAGAATTTTCTTATCCTTATACTATTCAGCTTGATTTTTTTGTTGATAGTTAAGAATTTTTTTTAATATATTTTGGAGACTAATCCACTGTTAGCTTGATAGAAGTAAGTATCTTCTCCCAGCCCCTGGATTGTCTTTCTCTTTTGTCTATAATGTCTTGTCATGCAGGAAGTTTTAGTTTGAAGATGGTTAATTTTATCAGTCTTCCACTTTCTATCTGCATGTCTTTTTAGATCTTATTTAAGGCATTCTTCCAAGCCCTGTAGACATAAGTATTAGCCTATCTTTTCTTGAAATATTTTCAGAAACATGAATTCTTTTGTCATCAGTATTTATTGCCCATCATTACGATTTTTTCATCTGTGGTAATGAGTGTAGCAATGGTTCATTCATGTTTTCTGATCCATGGTGTTACCTTGTATCACTACATCACGTTTTTTGGGGGGGGGTCTACTCTATGAACACTTCATTTGCTTTCCATTTTTGATTGTTACAAACAAAACCGCAAAGAGCATTGTTATAGTGTCTTTTGGGGCATATGAAGAAGTTTTTGAGGGCAGAATTGCTAGAGCATAGGTTACACACATCTTAAACTTTACTAAGGGAAAATTGTTTTTTGAATTGGTTGTATCAAGTTACAGCTTCTCTGTCAGTGTGGAAGAATTGACCTGACCTTATGACTGTTGCCAACACTTATCTCTTATTACCTTTCTTCTACTTTCTTTAGATTTACTCTGTTTTTCTTCCTCAAATGTCTTGGTACTTCATTGATTGAGTTTTAATCTTTTCTCATATTAGCCTTTATGCTATAAAATGTTGCTTTACTACTTTAGCTGTATGCTGCATGGTTTTTAAATGAAGTTTTAAAACATAATCTCCAATTTACAGAAAAGTAAAGTACAAAAAATTGGTCCTTTGGACTAAAGTACAAAAAATTGGCATTTTTTAAAAAAAATAAAGTACAAAAAACTGTCAGAGACCCAGTCGGGTTAGAAGGTCTGTCTGCTTGGCAGGGGTGGGAGGGAGGCAGCAGTGATGGAGACTGTTTTCAAGGGGGATGGACCAGCTGTGTCAGTATCTTAGGGATCACGAGAGCCAAGTTTCTCACTGTTGGAGAAGAAAGTTGTACCTATGGAGAGGAGACAACTGCATGAACGCTTGATGTCGATTGAATTGGAGGCATTAGTGTGAGGTCTGTGGGTGTCCTTCTCACGCAGTGGACTCTGGCACCTCCCATCAGGGTACCCCGGTAGGCTGGTGGATGCTGTCCTCACACCATCTTTGGGTTTCAGCACCCTCACCAGGCTTCTTCGTTACGCAGTTACCCTGGTCTCTCAGCAGAGGCTCTGACTCCCCAGGCCATCCTCCCCAGCGCGTGGACATGCTCCTTACTCCCCTTAGGCGGGGACATCCATTCCAGGCCATCTTTCTGTGGGCACCTGTCAGTTACCTGTCAGTTACCTGTCAGTTACCTGTCAGTGACCTGTCAGTGACCTGTCAGTTACCTGGCTCTGTCTCCCTAACAGCTTAGGTATGGCTCAAGGAGGGGAAGAAAGGAGAAAGGCATCCCCTAAATGTTGATACATAGCAATTTCGATGTCATTCATTTCTAAATAACTCCTAATTTCTAATTTTGGTTTTTCTGTAACCCCTGAGTTACCCAGGAGCGTGTTTTAAATTTTCCAAAAATGTACACTGTTTTATTTGTTTTCTTTTGGTTCTTGATTTCTGTATGATTAATTGCACTACATTTGGAGCATATGGTGTATATGATACTGATTCTAGTTTTTACCGTGATTTGCTTTGTGCCTTTGTAAATAATTAATTTTCATAAATGTGTTACACATTTTTGAAAAGTATTTCTAAGTGCTAGGTACATGTAGAAATGTATGGTTCTATACATGTTCATAGATTAAACTTAATTGGATTAATCATTCTGTCCTGTTTAAATTTTTGTCTACTTGGCATATCAGTTACTGAGAGAAATATAATAAAAATCTACCATTATGATTGAGGGCTTTTACATTTTTCTTTGTAACTCTGCCACTTTTTCTTTTATAAATTTGGATGCTAAACTTACTATATTTTTGAAAATTTTAAAAGGATTTTACTTATTTATTTGACAGACAGACATAGCAAGACAAGGAACACAAGCAGGGGGAGTGGGAGAGGGAGAAGCAGGCTTCCCACGGAGCAGGGGCCCTGACCTGGGGCTCCATCCCAGGACCCTAGATCATGGCCTGAGCCAGCCCAGGCCCTAGATCATGACGTGAACTGGAGGCAGACACTTAATGGCTGAGCCACCGAGGCACCCCTGTTTTTGCAATTGTTATAGCTTCCTAGTGAATTACTCCTTTTATAATCATGTAGCTATTGATATTCTCAATAATTGTTTTTCCCTTAAAGTCAAGTCCCTGAAAGTTAACCAGAGCAGCTTTGTGGGGGGAGAGATGGGACAGTTGTATTTCTTTTTATTTTTTTAAAGATTTTATTTATTTATTTGACAGAGAGAGATCACAAGTAGGCAGAGAGGCAGGCAGAGAGTGAGAGAGGGAAGCAGGCTCCCCGCTGAGCAGAGAGCCCGATGCGGGACTCGATCCCAGGACCCTGAGACCATGACCTGAGCTGAAGGCAGCGGCTTAACCCACTGAGCCACCCAGGTGCCCGGGACAGTTGTATTTCTTGGTGTATCCTTTCAGCCCTACTTTTAGCTTTTCTCTTTTTGTGTTGATTGTTTCTCTTGTAAGTATTACGTGTAAGATTGTGGATTTATTAATTTCTCCTTCTAATTCTGTTACTCTCTGATTTGTGCATATGGTTTAACCAGATCAGACAATTTTACATGTTGAGTTTAGACTTTAACCATCTGTAATAATTGGTGGTAGTTTCTATTTTTGCCATCCTACTGTTTGTTTTCTATTTGTCCTATATTTCCTGTGCATCTTTTGCCCCTTTTCTGATTTCCTGTTGTCTTCATCTGGTTTTTAAAAATTTCCCTCTACATCATAAGCACTAAGTGAATGCTGGCTAGTTGTGTTTCATTTGGTCATCCAGAAAACGCTGTGCTATATATCGTTAGGGGTGTATATTTGGAAATCCTGGTTTCTCTTTATTTTAGCATTCCGTTTCTGCATACTCAGAACACTGGCTTCCTCAGGACCTACCAGAGCAGTTACAACTGAAAACATACGACTTTTGTGGCTTTCATTTTTCCCCACTGAATGTATATCATGACAATTTTTCTCATGTCCGTGCCTTGTAATGTCTATGTAATAGTTTATTGCTGGCTATAAATTTGTTTCCAATTGCTTTGGTACTATGAGTAATGCCACAGTGAACATCTTTGTGCACATTTATAATTCCTCCCTTGGGATGAACTTGAAGCTGCGGATCAGAAGGAAGAACGATTTAAAGGTCTTGCCAGGTGCTTCCAAGTTGCTCCTGAAATGTCACACTCCTTTGCGTGGACATTTTCCAGCTGTGTAAGAAAGCCCAGAGAGCATTCCAACAATTCCCTTCTCAAGGTCACATTGACCCTAGTCAGGTCTGGGAGAGAGGCTGGGGAATGGACCCCCAAGTGGGTGTGGCTTGGGTGAGAACCTGAGGGACCTCAGCATGGACTTCCCATGGCAGTGGGACCCGGTCACGCAGGTGTCTCAGGTGTGCAAGCCCCCTCACTCCTGGGGCCGGGAGGGAGGACCCCCTACCTCCGCCGGGGCAGTCCTTTGGGCCCCTTCAGGTGGGGAGGAGGCGCCAGGTGGGCCCCGTTGGACCTGGAACCGTCTCGCGCGGAGAGCAAGCTTGCGCAGAGATCGCGGCCTTGCCTGGGTGGACCATTTGGCTCCCTCCCACGTCCGGGCGCCTCCTCCCGCAGCGGAGCTCCTCTGCGGGCGAGACGGGGAGCGCCAGCGCCCGGGGCTGAGCCCGCCGCCCGCCGCGCCGCGGTGCCAAGACCCTGCGGCCGCAGGAATCCGCGGGCAGCGGCGGGGCCGGGGCCGGGAGGGGCGCGGGGGACTGGCCGTCCTGCCGCCCGCCCGCTGCACAAAGCCCGCCCTTGTTCGGCGGCCTCGGATGCGTGCCCTGGGCCCAGACCTCCCGGGGTCCCCTGCGTCCCGCGCGCGCTGCCTGGCGTCGCGACCGCGCCGGCCGGGGGACGTGCCGCCTGCCGCGGACGCCGGCGGGAGCGGCGCTGTGCCAGGGCTCCTGGGGCCCTGCCCGGGGCTTGGCGCGGCCCTGGACCGCTGGGCCCCGACCCGGCTTGCGTGGGCCCCCAGCCGGTGGGTCACGGGCACCCGCCACCTACGCAGGCGGTGCAGGTGCCCTTGTCACGGTGACGCCCGCGGCGGGCGTGGGTGGGGGTGCGGGTGGGGGTGTGGCAGAGGAGGACCTGGGCGCCAGCTATTTTGACTGAGTATTTCTCTCTGAGTCTTCCTCGGCCAGACTCCTCCGTGGAGGTAGATCTCAACACATCCCTGCCCACCTGCCCTCTCTCCGCCACGTGCTCCTTGGCCCACCTCCCACGGCCCACCACGAGGAGTGGCTGCCCTTTGCCAACGCCTGGCAGAGGGCCGCAAAGCACCTGAGCTACACCTCCCCTGACCCTGCAGGGCGTGGGGGGCGTGGGGGGGCGTGGCTCACACTCCCACAGCTCCTCCGGATGGGCAGCCGTCCCAGCGGCTCGCTGCTCAGACTTAGCCTCCGTGCATCGTGCATCGAGCCCCCGCTGGGTGCCAGGCACTGTTCCACATGCTGCGAATACATAGAGAACAAAGCGGACCCAGTGTCCGCCCTCAGGGGTCCCGTGGCCTGACTCCAAAGCCTGTTCCTTCACTGTGATTCCATTGACTTCGGCAGATCGCACCCCGCTGGCCCCAGGTCTCCCTACTGACAGATTCAACATGACCCCAGCACGGGACAGACTGCCAGACCTGGGGCGTTCTTTGCTAAGGATCCCCTTATCAGAGACTGGCAAAGAACACTGCAGAGGGAAAAGAAGGGGGAGGGGGGAGGGAAAGAAATCCCAGGGAAGTGAGAAGAAACACGTGTGAAAACTAGGTTCTCGCCCTGGACCACCGTTTAGTAAACCAGGGGCCTCGCTGAAGAGGAGGACAGAGCCGCTATTTCTCACTGAGTCCTGTTAGTTTTACTCATCAAATTCGAGCAAGATTTCACGTTCATGTCCAGGGGCAGGACAGAAGAAAGCCATGATCCTCAATGGCAAGGCTGCCTTTGTTTGCTGCCTAGGCTGAGGGTGGGGAGCTGGGGGGTGGGGCTGGTCTGACCCGATCTGAACAGAAGGGTGTTGGTGGCAAGGCCACAGGCTGAACACGCCTCTGTCTACAGACTGTCCATTCTCACCTCATTCCCAGGTACCAGCGCTGTTCTCATCTCTCTCCTGTTCCCAAACGTTCAATAGCTCCCCATGACCACTAAATTAAGTATAAATTTCCCATGGGCCACAGCCGTAGCATGGCTTCCCATCTGTCTTTTGTGCCATTTCTTGTGACATTTCACACTCGCCCCCAGTTCTAGTTGGATAGGACAACCTCTTGCTGCCTTGTGCACACCTCTGCCTTTGCACCTGATACTTACGGGAGCTGATGCAGGCTCAGCACTGAACGATATGCTAGGTCCCATACCTCCACATCCCAGTCCTACAAGCAAGGAAGTACTGGTACTTGTCTTGGGACAGATGAAACTGACATTTAGTGTAGTTTCTGGCAGCCCAAGGTCACCAGACAAATGGGAATTCGAACTCAGGCTGTCCAGTCCCCAGAATCTAAGCCCTTGGACTAGTATATAGACCTGTTTTGAGATCATAGTGCTGTGTCCTGTATGGTCTCTGGTAAATGAGCTCATGAAAATGTTAGACATTTAAGGTAAGATACCAAAAACGAGATGACACTGGCTAACTTGTGCCTCTCAGGAGATCCCAGAGTGTCTTCTATTAGATCTTTCTTTCTTCCCTCAACATACGCTCAGACGCCACACCCTCCCACCTGACTCCACTGTACTCTCCCTTCTCTCTCCACCCCCAAAGCCAACTCAACTGGGGCACAATGAGCCACAGTACTTGGGCCAGTGACCCATAGTACCTGTCCTTCCCAAGCATGCCAGTCAACTAGGGGAGGTGTGCTGTAGTTGTGTGGGCTGTCTGGATTCCTCACGCTGGTTGGTCAGTACTTCCATTACAATTTAAGATAACTGAGCCCCGTGGTCCCCTGCCGTGGCGGCGAGAACATGGTGGTCCAGGTTCTGAGGCCACAGGAAGGAGCCTCTAACTTTTGGTCTGCAGGGAAGGAGGGGAATGTTGTGGTCTTCTGTGCTCTCCAAGGTCCCTGAAAGCCCAGAGCGTGCCGAGTGGGAAATACAAGAGGGCAGACTGAGCCGTGCGCTGGTGGAAGGTTATTTGTGACAGGCCTTTCCCCGGGCTTTGCCCACTGCCCGTTAGGCTCAAAGGTCAAGTGAGGCAGTTGAGAAAAAAAAAAAATCCTCACTGTGAAGTGTCTGAGGCCCTTCTGAGGTGAGAGAATGGCCCCCTTTCAGCAGCCCCGCTTGGAACCAGGACGGTATTCCCAGAGGGAGCCGGCCGGTGAATGGTCATCTGTCTTTCCAGATGGACCAAGGCCTGGCCCGAAAGGGAGGAGACTCCGATTCTGGTTTCTGTTTGCAAATTCAGGGGCTCGGGAGTATTCAGTAAATAAACACCTATGTATTGAGCTCCTACTGTGTGCACAGCACTGTGAGGGACACAAAGGAGCACTGATTTGCGAAACCACAGATCAGAATTTATCCATGCAAAGGAGCTCGCTCCCCAGGGAGGTGGGGTTACTCACAGGTCCAGGGAGGTTGGCGCTATTTGAGGAACTACTCCCAGCCCCTTCTCCAAACGGTCTTGACTTTTCTCCGTGGAGATGGTTGATGTTTTAAAATTAAAAATAGCTACTAGTCACTTGGAGCTCATTCATCCATTGCCTGTTCTCAGCCGGGCATTGTTCTTGCCGCCTGGGGAGGAGAATATCCTGAAAGTGTTCATGGTTCAAGGTTTGCAAGGGGTGATTAGCAGGTTGGCTGGTTATCCTGCTAAGAGCCCCCACCCCCCACCCCCAGCCCACCTGGACTGGGAATGACCGCAGCGCAGCTCTCGGAGAGCATTACCTACGCCTGATGTGAGGAGGTGGTCAATGCCAATGCCCAGGGATTAAATGACAATGACAGGCAGCCTGGGGGAGCAGAGAGGAAGGAGCCCTAACCACACAGTGAAGGGATAGACAGCCCTCCAGGGCTTCCCTGGGAAGGATGGTAATTGCCAGGGTTCCTGAACACCCTTTATGCTCTACACAAGGTGCTAAGCAATTTACATGTGTCCATTACCTTGTTTTGTCCTCATAGCCCCTTCCAGGAAGATATGATAGGATTCCCTTGTCCTCGGTTTACATAAGAGGAAATTGAGGCACCAAGACTTTTAAGTAACTTTTCTGAGATCCCCTAGCAGGAAAGTAGATTCAAACCCACTTGGTCTGATACCTGAGTCTACCTGTTTGACTTCCACACTGGGCTGCTTCCAGGGGGAAAGGGAGAGGGCCTGTGGGTAAGCAATAATGCACAACCAAATTTCAATGAGACTAGTTTTTTTTTTTTTTTTTTTTTTTTTGGCACTGAAGACAGTTCTTAAAGATTTGTGAGCCATGACAGGGACCCTGGATGCCACGTGTGGCCTCCCGACGGGGCATGTCTAGAATGCTGGAGGAACACAGGCTTCGGGAGGCAGACCGCCCTGGGTTCGCACCCTGGCTCTCCCACATTTTGCAGAGAGAACTGAGACACCAGCCTCTGGGCTTTGGTTCCCTTGTCCCTAAAGTGAAACTCCTGAGCGAAGAGGGCTGGAAAGGATCATTTATGGAAAGCATTTATCGGAGTAGCTGCTCCCTGAATGCCAACCCTCCTTTCTCTCGCTGAAGTCAAGGACAGCTCTCACGAGCAGGCTGATGGGATTAAAACGCTCCTAGCCTGGCTCCTAGCCATCGTGGACCTGTTAGAAAATGCAGAAGACGAGTGGCCGGGTCAGATGCTTGCTCAGGAGCCAGGGGGACTGGCGCATTCAGGCCTAGAGAAAGGACAGAGGGGGTAAAGGGAGAGGCCCATTAGTTTCATTTTTGCTGCTGTTCTGGAATTTACTGACTCCCTGGGTTCCATAGAATCAGCCTGCTGTCTTCGCTCCAGCATCACTGATGGTGATGCGACACAGCCCTCATGTCGACCCCTTTGCTGGGCAGGACTGGCTCCCAGGCATGGCCTCAGCGAACTCATGGTCTCCGACCAGCATTTCCCCACCATGCGCTGTGCAGAGATGGTAGCCCCACTTTCCTGCGGGTAAACTGAGACCCAGAGTGAGTGCCATGTAACTAAGGAGCGCAGTCGGAACTGGAAACCAAGTGTCCCACACGCACCAGGGAAAAGGGGAAGGCCCATACAGAGTGCATTACTGGGCAGGTGACAGAATGTGCAACTGAAGCTCCGTGTCACTGGGGGCCACCTGGGAAATCATGGGGGACATGCCTCCGACGTCCGTGCCAATCCACCAGTTCCTGTCCCTGCCGGCTGAAGGTTGCCCTTGGCGGAGAGCGAGTGCTGCTCTGGGAGGAATCTTGGAGGCAGACAGGAAGACAGAAGAGGCAGGTGCCAAGGGTGGGCCTTGGCTCTCTGGGCCTCGATTCTTCAGGTGAGAACCTGTCTTGCAGAGCCCCGAGAATCAAATGAGGCAACACGCAGAAAACATTCACGACATCCCTGGTACATTTCAGATCTGGCCATAAGGAGCTGCCAACGCTCAACCAGTCTGGGCCCACAGAAGGGGACATTTCTTCTCGCTCGAACTGAACCATGTGAGTGCCAAGAGATATTAACACTCACTATTATCACGTATAATCTTAGGCTTCATGTTTCACATTCCCAAAGGAAGGCAGCTGGGAACACGAACATTCCCCCAGCCCTAGAATCGGGATCTCTGGTGTTTTTCTCTCCTTCCAGGTACGGGAAGGGCCCACAGCATGGGTGAGTCAGCAAGGGTCCCAGTCAGAAGGACTGACTCAGGGTCCTGCCCCTCCCCTATCATGACTGGCCGCCTTCATGCCTCGTTCTGGGTGGGGTATGGAATGCTTTGCTCACCAGAGTCCAAACGCCACGTCCTGCCGAGCTCAGGAGGAATTTCACATTCTCTGTACAAACCCAGCCTGTGGCGGGATCTGACCCCTGGCCTCTCCCTGAGGGCGGCTTCCCCACTGTTTGCTGACTCCCCTGAGCTCTGGGAGGGCAGGGGTGGCGGTGGCCCTCACCAGGCTCACGCTGGTCTCCACGGCCCCCTGTCTCACCAGCCCCTGGATGTTGACACATCTGATTCTGGGCAGCTTTCTTGGCCTGGGCAGGGACAAAAGTGGCCTGAGGTCCTCCAAAACCCATCTGAAACCAGCATAAACAAAGTCAGAAGACAAATGACCCATTTTGGGGAGAGGAGGAATGGATATTCACAGTCTAAATCCAGATAGAGCATTGACATATAATCGCTCTTTGAACTGAGGAGGAAAGGAGCAGAAACGTACTAGAAAAATGGGTGAGCGACATGTGCAGACAGTTCACAGAAAAAAGGCAAACAGCTCGAACATAGAAAACTGCATTCGGTCTCACTCTTAGAGAAGTGCATATTAACACTTCATCGAATCATCATTCCTCACTTATTAAATTGCTAAAATCCCAAAGTATGATGGTTCACTCTGAGACTGTGCTGTGGGAGCACAAAATGGCAGGGAACTCGACATCCAAGCCAGTGGCGTAGGCGAGTACCCTTTGACAACCACCACACCACCACCACCACCACCACCACCCCCCCCCCCACCCCCCCCCCCCCCCCCCCCCCCCCCCCCCCCCCCCCCCCCCCCCCCCCGCTCTGTCTCACTCCAGGGATCTACCCTGAAGGTACAACTCAGCAAAGGAGAACATGATTATTCATTATGGCATTATTTATAAAATCAAAAGATGGGAAGAACCCAAATGCCCACCAGTAGGGGACCCGTTGAATGAATTGGTGGGTCGCATCATGAGCAGTACATAGTGTTACCTTTTGTGTAAGAAAGAAATGGAGATAGTAACTAGGTATTGACACAGCTGCGGCATAAGCTGGGGAAGATAAAGACCATAGGTAGACTTTTAGGAGTTAAGTCCTTTCTTATGATCTTAACTTTTGAACTTAGTAAACGTCTTACAGGTTTGAAAGTAAAATTAAATAGAAGGGAAAAAAGCAAACCCTAAAACCAGATACAAAGAGAATCAGATGAACCTAACTCCATGTTAAACTGATAATATTAATTTTCAGGCGGGAATTACTACTTCAAACAACTTCTAAGTACAATATTCTGACTACAGTGGAATTTATGCTAAGGAGAAAAAGACATTTTAAAAGAAAATTTAGATTGCACTTAGTCATTTTATTGTTAGAGGTAATATTAGTATCGTAATTTTAAAACTATTTTATTTTTGTAGAATAAAGCAAATAAGAAAATATATTAATTTTACTAGGAACCGAGATCTTCAGTATAAGAGAACAGAGACACAAATAAAAAATAAAAGAAATTTAGAAAATAAAACATGCAGGATTAAACTAGCATTAAAAATTATAATACAGGTGCATGGGTTTGAAAAGTTTATTTTCCATCTCTGTTCTCTGAAAAGCACATAAAAGGGCACGGTACCTAGCTGGCTCAGTGAGTAGAGCATGTGATTCTTTGTTGAGCCCAAAGTGGGGCTTGAATTCACGGCATTGAGATCAAGACCAGGTCCACAGTCAGATGCTTAACCGACTGAGTCATCCGGGTGCCCCAAGTATGTGACTCTTGATCTTGGGGTCATGAGTTTGAGCCCCATGTTGGGGAGAGAGTTCACTTAAAGAAAAAGAAAAAGAAAGAAAAAGAAAAGAAAAAAAGAAAAACAAATAAAGCAGTTCTATTCCAGTGACAGTGAGTTCATGCCATGCCCAGGTCTTGGATTCTCTTTTTTTTTTTTTTTTTTTTTTTTTTTTAAAAGATTATTTATTTATTTATTTGACAGAGAGAGATCACAAGCAGGCAGAGAGGCAGGCAGAGAGAGAGAGAGGAGGAAGCAGGCTCCCCGCTGAGCAGAGAGCCCGATGCGGGACTCGATCCCAGGACCCTGAGATCATGACCTGAGCCGAAGGCAGCGGCTTAACCACTGAGCCACCCAGGCGCCCCTAGGTCTTGGATTCTAAACACTATACAGGAAAACTACAAGAGGAGCCTGGAACATTCTGTTTCAGAAAGCAGGGAGATGCTCAAAGATCACTGTAAGTCATGTCAACAGAACACAGCAACCAAATGGAAAGAGCATCCTCGGAACAGATGTGGCCCAGTTTGAGCCAAATCACAGGGAACAATAATGGTAATTAATTAATACTAAGAGTCCTTCGGGATGTCCCGCCAAAATTAAATACAGAAGTGAGGGGTAAGGAAAGCTCTCTCTTTTTAAATGAGGAAGGTCTATTTGCACATATAAAAAGAGTGATGGAATTAGGAATATGTTTTACAAACTCCAGTGTAATAATTAATTAAGGCAAAGATCATCGTGAGATGCCAAAATCATCAGGTCAGAGGTCACGATGGCATAGCCCAGGGCCAAAGTAATGCTCCGCACGATTACTGACTTCAAAGAGAAAAATGTGCCCAGAGGTCTCCCTTCAGCTCAGGTCATGATCTCAGGGTCCTGGGATTGAGCCCTGCATCGGGTGCCCTCCTCGGCAGGGAGCCTGCTTCTCCCTCTGCAGCTCGCCCCCTCCCAGTCGCGCCCTCCCTCTCACTCTGTCTCTCTCAGATGGCTAAATACAAATCTTTTACAAAGTCAAAAATTAAAAAGTTTAAAAAAAAGAAATATGAAGCTTGAGGAACAAATGAAATAACCCCATTTGGATGCAATTCGATAATATGGGACCTTCTACAGAGTCTCTTCAAAAAGCCGGCATCGTTGGTCTGTCTGCGTAATTTGGGGGGCCCAACACAAAGGGCAAATGTGGGGGGGGTCTCATGTTCAAAAAGCAAGAAAACAGGGCTGTTAAAGATACTCCTTTCTTTCACAGTTTCTCTCGATTGGTCATGATGTTTTTTAGGCTTGTTTAGTGCTATCTTAAGAAAAGAGAAAGTAGAATTTTACGTTACTGGTATGTAATATATGTAAACTCAACATCGCACAATGCCACTTTTAAACACAAAAGTAAAAACATTTAACTCAGATGTGGAAATAGCAAAATGACACATTTCATGTTTTGTACTGTGTACATGCGTGGGCATTTGATTCTTACCACCACAGTGGCAACGTTGCACAAAACTAACAACTGTGTTTGTGTCATTTCTTGATACACTCTGCCAACCCTCTCTACCATCCACGTATTTATAAATAAGGAGTTAGGGACGCCTGGGCGGCTCAGTCAGTTAGGCGTCTGCCTTCAGCTCAGGTCATGATCCAGGGTCCTGGGATCAAGTCTGGTGTTGGGCTCCTGGCTCAGCGGGAAGTCTCCTCCTCCCTCTGCCCCTCCCCCTGCTCATTTTGCAGTCTTTCTCTCTCTCTCTTTCTCTCTCTGAAATAAATAAATAACCTTTGAAAGAAGGAAAGGAAAGGGAGAGAGGGAGGAAGGAAGGAAGGAAGGAAGGCAGGCGTTCTGGAAGGAAAAGATGGCTCATCTTTCCCTTTCCTTGAATGTCCTCTTCTGCGGTGTGTAAGTTATAGGGACACTGTAAGGAATGTAAGGTAGGTAGGGAAGGGTGTGACAGTGTCCGTTGGTCACGTGTGTTTCTTAGACCCTCTCTTGCCTTCTTTCTGCATTTGAAGCCAGTTCTGGTTTGAATAGAACGCCTCTGGTTTGAACAAAGGGGCCGCACTTGCTCTGCTGTAGATGTAACATCCATCGTGGGTCCACCGGAACTGTGTGCTCACGGGACTCTGGGGCAAGATCCACGGATAGGTGGCCCGGAACGGCAGCTCACACACATACTGTGCGTTTCTCCTTCGCTCGTGCACGTAATCTGTGGTCTGCTCATCAGACTTCACTTACGAGTTAAAGATGAAATTTCAGGAGAAATGAAGAACTTCAGAAAAGCAGTCGCAGGACATCAAACCAAGCTCTGGGTCCTCGTGAGCACCCAGGGCCCTGGGCAAATGCACAGATCACACATGCGTGGTCACGGTGTGTGTGTGTGGGGGGGCAGAGAGCTCTAACTCAGACATTGGCAACCTATAGATCATAGGATAAATCTAGCTCATTGCTTTTTTGGGTTTTGTTTGTTTGTTAGTTTGTTTTGTACAGCTGTGAGCTAGGAACGTCTTTTGTGTTTTTCAGTGGCTGTTCATCTAAGTACCAACCTTGATTTTTCTTCTTGGTTTGCAAAATGTGAAATATTTACTATCTGGCCCTTTCCAGAAACCTCCAGACCCTTGCTCTAGATTAAAAGAAACTAAAGAAGAAGGAAAACAGTGTAAAGAGCAAAACAACTCAAGGCAACGGGGAGCTTTAATGTGATCCTTGTTTGGGAGAGAAGACAGACAGAAAAAGACATTCTTGGAACAATGGAGGAAAATCTGAATATATATTTGGAAATTGTATACATGGTCCTTGTATGTTCCTTCAACTTTTCTGTACCTTTGAATTTTCTCATAAGAAGAAGTTGGGGAAAATACCCAGCCCTGCCTGATGGGTTTCCCTGCCTATTGGGGATTCGAAATTACTGCAACATGGGTTAAGTTTGAAACACACCACAAGTGATGTTAGAATGCAGAGACACGTTTTGGGCCCAAGCCTAGCACAGGGAGTGTCCTTACTCCTTTTGGTGGTTCCCAGAGAGTCAGGGTTTAATGTTTAACAATTGGATCTCCAGGAACAGAAAAGCCAACTCACAGCGTTTCCAGTCTCTGTGGTATAAATGCTCTCACCACAGCTGATACCAAACTCCCGTTATGTCACTGAACTTGAAGTTGAAAGGACCCTGGCCCAATCAGCTCTCACAAGCCTGTTGTGAGAGGCTCTCACAAGCCCAGAGCGTCGGATCTGACAAAAGGCATCCTGATTCCCCGGGGGTCACTGAATTGGAGTTAAGGTATTGGGGGAGGAATGGTTGGAATCTGGACCCTGGGAAAGACACAGCAAATCAGCTAAGACTTAGGGTTAGAAGATCCTCCTGCCAGAGCCAGCGCCTTCCCTGCCAGGATCCTGGCGCTCATCCCTGGGCTCCCGAGGGTTCAGCAGCTCCCAGAGCCGAATGCTACACCTCCCAGCAGACGACTCACCATTTCCAGATCACGCACAGCACACCTTCTTCCCCGACAGCCCAGGCTTCCTGGGCTCTCCGTTCACCACACAGAATCTGAACTCTTCTGTCTGGGTTTCCTCTCCTCGTGGTGCTCCATTCCCCAGGCCAGCCAGCCTGCACCCCCTCCCCCTCCCAGGGGGCTCTCTTCCCCACCCCACAGGCACAGCCTACTTCTTCTCTCCCCACAGATTCTCCCTCACAGGCCCCTGGCTTGGGATGTCCTGCTCTGTCTTCTCTAGCTAAATTCCAGGAGTCCAGAGTGCGGGTTCAATGCCCACGCACTCCAGGAAGCCCTCCTTGACTGCTCTGGCTCCGACTTCTTGATTTACCGCCTCCACTAATCATCACCTCCAGCCCACCCCTACCTTTATCTTCACTGGTTTCATCTCCCACATCACCTCTACCAACCTGGGTCCCCTGCGTCCACTGCCCCTTCCACTATCACCTGCTCCATCAATGCTCCTTCACCTCCGGTACCACTTCTTCCATAATCCCCCTCACCTCCAGCTGTACCTCCGTGTCGCCATCGTGACCACTGCTACCTGTCACCACTGCCTTTCTCTCCTCTACGCTTAGCTCCTCCTTCTCCTCCGGACTATCAGATCTTTTCTCAAGGCTCTCCCTGCCCCTCCCCCTGACCCTGAACGTAGAAACCTCACATCTGACCCCTGCCCGTGAGTGATATCTGTGGAAAAATGAGCTTTTTTCTGTTGAGCTAAAGGGACCTGGAGGGAAAAAGCGAGCTCAGGGACGGCTCAAAGCCCACGGACAAGGGCGTCCGTAGTCCTTCTCAGGGACTAGAGGTTGGCACGTATGGGTGGGGGCGGGGGAAGAGAGCGGGGTCGGGTCCCTGGGGTGGGTTTGCAGGCTCAGCAGCTACTGCCCTGCCGTCTGGCCCAGCCCTTGGTCCGCCCGGTCTGCAAAGCTTGCGGGGAAAGCCTGCTGGTGCTCCAAGACACCAGCCTCAAGCGCTTAGGCCTCCATCCCAAACATGCCCAGCTTCCCTCAGTGATCACTCTGCCCTCCCAGCCCTGAAGTGATCAAAACCCTCGTTGAACCCATTTCTGTTTGCCTCCCTCCCATCTCTAGGGAGGATTAGTTCCAGATGTTTGCAGCTTCCTGGGTAAAGGACAGCTTTCTGCCATTCCTCCCCAAGCACCGCTTGCTAAGCTTGTCGGGGGTACTCCCTGCCGCCGCCGCCGCTTGGAAGTCCCGAGCCTTTTCCACAAGCTTCCTGACACGAACGCTTTCTCTTCTCAATTCTCTTTCGAGCGAGCAAGATGAATACTGACATCTGTTTTCCACCTGGGTCCTCTGTGCTCTGACAGGGGTCCTCGCTCTTTCCCGGACCTCCTTTGGCATAATAATGTCTTCATCCCTGAGCACTCGAGGCGAGGTCAGGCGGCTCCACGCTGTGAAACCCCTGCTGCCCGGTTCTCATCTGATTCCCATGCATGTGCCTTCAGGATAAACCGAGAAGAGCAGAGCGGCGGATCGAAGTCTTCTGATCTGGCCTTCTCTCTCTCCCATCCTGCTTCCCTCCCTCGGGCTTCCCGCCACCTGCTAAGCCCTCACAGCTCTGTCTTCTTGCACCTGGGGCTTCTTCTCAGTTCCTCCACCTGCTTCGTAGTCTGCCTCAAAGGGCTTTCCATGGGGCAGGGGCAGGGAGGTCCGGGCTTATCTCTGACTTGAAACAGCCTGTGTTACTCGTTCTTGTATAAGAAGTTCTCTGAAGGGCGCAGTCGTTAAGCATCTGCCTTTGGCTCGGGTTGGGTCGTGATCCTAGGGTCCTGGGATTGAACCCCTGCCTGGGATCAGGCTCCCTGCTCAGCGGGAAGCCTGCTTCTCTCCTTCCCACCCCCCACCCCCCGCTTCTGTTTCCTCTCTCGCTGTGTCTCTCTCTGTCAAATAAATAAATAGATACAATCTTAAAAAAAAAAAAAAAGTGGTTCCTTGAATCACGCTTTTGATCCATAAACCTTAATCAGGACAGCCCATAAAAGAAGGGCTTCTGGATGAGAGAACCTGCACTCCTATGAGAACGCTTTAGAATGCACAGAGAGGGCCAGAGCGGGACCTTGAAAGCGTCAGCAGGTGGTGCAAGTGTGGCTGGGCAGGGCCAGGCTTAGCGCTCTAGCTGCCCAGCACCTGCTGCCTCTCGGAAGGGGCTTCTGGATTCCTGTGTTTCCTGAGACTCAGCTCCCATTTTTTAAAAAAGATTTTATTTATTTATTTGACAGACAGAGAACAAAAGTAGGCAGAGAGGCAGGCAGGCAGAGAGAGAGAGAAGCAGGCTCTGCACTGAGCAGAGAGCCTGATGCGGGGCTGGATCCCAGGACCCTGGATCATGACCCGAACGGAAGGCAGAGGCTTTAGCCCACTGAGCCACCCAGGCGCCCCTCAGCTCCCATTTTTGAAAGGACACCTTTCCTCTGCAAATGACCTGCCATTTCACCAGCCCAGTGAGACAGGTTCTTTTTTTTTTTTTTTTTTTTAAACATTCTCTCTCTATATATTATTTATTTATTTATTTGTCAGAGAGAAAGAAAGAGAGAGAGCACACTCAGGCAGACAGGTAGGCAGAGGCAGAGAGAGAAGCAGACTCCCTGCTGAGCACAGATCCCAATGCAGGACTTGATCTTAGGACCCTGGATCATGACCTAAGCTGAAGGCAACGTCTTAACTGACTGAGCCCCCCAGGCATCCCAACAGGTTCATTTTTTTTTCCCCAAGATTTTATTTATTTATTTGACAGAGAGAGAGAGAGCAAAAGATCACAAGTAGGCAGAGAGAGAGAGAGGAGGAAGCAGGCTCCCCACTGAGCAGAGAGCTTGATGTGGGACTCGATCCCAGGACCCTGAGATCATGACCTGAGCCGAAGGCAGAGGCTTAACCCACTGAGCCACCCAGGCGCCCCCTGAGAGGTTCATTTTTTAGCAGCTACTTCTTTGGAGTCCTCAATCACATCTTTCCTGGACTCTCAATACGAGATTTTAAAATAGTCCTGTGGCTTCCTGCGGACTGTTTACTTTTAAAGCAGGAGAGATTTCTATTTATTTCTATTTTTTCCTAACAATATTTTCCAGCAGTCCCCCTTACTAAAAACGGCACATTTCTTGGGTTTTCCCCTATCACCAAGAGGGGAAGTTTCATCCAGTGTGTGTGTGTGTGTGTGTGTGTGTGTGTGTGTGTGTTGAGGTGGGAGGTTTACCCAAGTATTTCCTGTGTAAGATCCAGGTCCCGACTTAGGACGGAGCCCCACGTGTGTCCTTGGCCTGCAGTGTCTGAAGCCATAGGGCCTGCTCTAGGAAATGCTCATGTATCTCCTTGTCAAATGTCTCTTCCTTTCTGTGTTTGGACGAGGTGATTTCCGCTCTCAGGAAAGATGTCGTGTTGGGCATGCATGCCAGTGTGGGTGGACGGAGGGCCCCTGGGCCAGGGGCTTCCCGGATCCCCACTGGCACAGCCCTTGCCTGGCAGAAGAGCCATGAGGGATGGACCAGCAGCCGGGCAGCTAAAGGGCCAGTTCTCTGTAAGCAGAAACAGCTCCCCTGAGGCTTGGCGTGGGTGACAAGTTTCACTGGACGGTGGGTGACATGGAAATGGAGAAGGTCCCCTTCAAAGACCTCACTTTCCCTGGCTTCTCTCTCCCCGTCCTTTCCAACAGGGAACATACACTCTGGTTAAGCACATGAGGGACAAATTCAAGGCACAGTTTGTGGGACCGCTGCTCTCAGGCTCAAATACAGCTTGACGGGGCTCACTTAGCTAGCTGGGATCATGATTGCCCTCATCTCCAGGCTCATCATGGCTTTCCAGGGACCACCTGCTTCGCTTTCCTTTTCATCATTCATCTCCTTCCTGAGCCGAGCTATGCAGCTTTCTGCGTAGTCCTTTTTGGTCCCGTGTCCTCTCAAATCTAAGACTAAGGTTATCCTAGAAGATAACATTCCTGTGTTATCTGGATTAAAGTATGCTGGGCATTAGGAGTAAAGCTGCTATAGACATTCTTGTTTGTGTCTTTTTGGTGAATATTCATACTTTCTGTTGGCTGTATGCCTAGAGGTAGAATTGCTGGGTCATAGATGCTAGGCTTTTCCAAAGTGGCTGAACCAGCCACTTTGTCCTACCACCTCTGGTATGGGCTTTCCAGTGACTCCCCCTTCCCCAACACTTGGTGATGTCAGTCTCTTTAATTTCAGTCTTTCTGATGGAATGCCGGTATGCCATGAGGTCTCGCTGTGGCTTTAAATTACGTTTCTCTGGCGAATCATGATGTTGGGTATTTTTTCCCAGGCTTGCCTTCCATTTTGAATATCCTCTTTAAAGTTTCTGTTCAAATATCTCACCTATTTTTTTAATCGAGTTCTTTGTTTCCTTATATCTGACTTGTGGAGTTTTAAAAATCAGCCTTCTGCATAGGACTACTTTGCCAGACATATGTATTGCAAATATCTCCCAGTCTTTGTCCTATCTATTTAGATTCTTAATGATGTCTTCTGATGAAAAGTTATTCATTTCAATGAAGTCCACTTTCTTTTTATTTATTTTTTTTCATTAATGGTTAATGCCTTTTAAGTCCTGGTGAAGACACGCTTGCCCTTCCCAAAGTCAGGAAGCTATTACCCTGTGTTCTTATAGAAGTGTTTTACCTTCCTACTTCAGGTGGGTGATTCACCTTGCATCCATTTTTGTGTGAAGTATAAATTAGAAGTAAATGTTAGTTTTCTTCTGAATAGATATCCAGCTGCTCCAGTACCATTTACTTCAAGAAGGTTTTCTCCCAGGGCACCTGGGTGGCTCAGTGGGTTAAGCCTCTGCCTTCAGCTCAGGTCATGATCTCAGGGTCCTGGGATCCAGCCCCTCATTGGGCTCTCTGCTCTGCAGGGAGCCCGTTTCCTCTTCTCTCTCTCTCTCTCTCTGCCTGCCTCTCTGCCTACTTGTGATCTCTGTCTGTCAAATAAATCAATAAAATCTTAAAAAAAAAAAAACTACCATCTGGTCAAAACTATATGGTTAACCTTATTTTTAAAAAAGAAGAAGACGAAGGTTTTCTCCCATGGATTATCAAATGGAGTTTTATTGTAAATCAGAGCCCCTTTATTCATAACAGCCTTCAGTGAAAAACAACCCAGATGTCCATAAATGGAAAAGCCATTTGTGATACCTACATACAATGGAATACTTCTCAGCCAAAAAAAAAATAAATAAATAATGAACCGTGGGTACGCACAACAACATGAAGGCATCTCTAAAACATATTGAGGAAAAGGAAACAGAAAAGAATATGTACGGTTTGCTTCCATTTATGAGGCATAATTAATGCGTGGCGATAACATCAGAGAAGCAGTTCACCACATTTGCAGGAGAGCGGGAGGCCGTCGACCAGGTAGGCTGGGTGGGAGGCACTCCACCCAGGGTTTAGATGCTCTGCACAGTCACACTGGCTGCAAAGGTCAAGAGAGGACATGAGGCATCAGAGTAATGGTACCTGTTTATATCTAGGGCTGGGCTCTTCCCATTCCTGCTCTGACCAGGACCCTATCAGGAGATTAGGTATTTTCTGTGGAGTCCCAGAATGTGTCCAGTCCCAGAGTCCTAAGTCTGTGGCTCTAGCAGCAACTCTGGGAAAGGGGAAACAGAAGCTTGGATTCAGGGACGCTGTCCCTCCCAAGAGCTGAACGAATTCCATCACCGTCCTTATCATCTTCGCCGTCATGGCAGCTGAGGTTTTGCAGACTTTCTACATGTCAAGCACTGTGCTAAACCTTCTGTAATTAATCCCCCCAACAAGCCTAGGGTGGGGGGTGCTAGTGTTAGCGCATGGTGTGGATGAAGAGTTTGGACCGCTGTCTTCTTGGGTCCCTGGGGCCGCATTCACATGGGAGCAAGCTCCAGAGGTGTGGGTGTGGGGGACCCTCACCCAGAACTTGTTCCGTTGTGTTCCTTTCTCATCTTCTCTATCTTTTAGTGTTTCTATCCTCTGTGGTGTGGCACCGACCCCCTCTAGGCCTCTCTTGTGCAGCCCAGCCTTGAAGGGTGGCGTGAAGCCGCATTTTGTACAGCCCTGTAGAAGGCTTGTGAGCAAGTGTGAAAGATGACTCACCTTCACACCGACTCACAGTTCCTGTCAACCCCCAAGGCCCAGGATGCATGTCCCGGATTTTCTCAATCTTTCCCTATTGGGTGGAGACTTTATAGATAGAAGTGACACATTGAGCAGACACGCTAAACCAACTTGAGACTGCTTTTCCATCCTACGGACCATGAGGCCATGTTTGTATGTGTGCGTGTGTACGTGTGCATTCACAGGGTCAGAGCCACGGGGCTTCGGGACTGGGGCTGCCTTTAACCCGAGGCAGATCTGTGCCATGGGATTCAGTGGGGGGTGGGGATTTAGTTTCTTCTCCATCACTTGGACCACTGCCTAATATCCCCTTCCGGGGGGAGTCATTGCTTTGTGTTGGTGATGGACCTCTGCTGGGACCTGAACGTAGCTCCCTGCGACTTTGGGAAGACTCCGAGAGACTTGGCCAAGTGCAGGGGACTATGATGCCCGCTGGGACATCTGTATGGGTGAGGAAGAGCTGAACCCAGAATCAGGGAATTCTGCCACTCTGCTCCCAGAAACCCTAGACCAGAGGCAAGCCTCAGCAGCCACCTGGCTACCCTGCTTTGCCTGGGGAGAGAAAAAGGAGAAAAGGGGGGAGAAAAGAAAGGAATAAGAAGGAGGAAGGAGAGATAAGAAAGAAAGAGGAGCTTCCTTTCATACTCTAAACTGTATGCCTCTCCGGACCTTCCCTAAGGAAAAGGTGGAGCTAGAAGACAGCAGATGGCTATCTCCGGAGGAGTGCTTATGATTTTAGGGACTGCTTCCAGACAGTATCTCAGAGGTCTGTGTTTTTAAATAGGATCACTGAGTTGGCTTGACATACGCTTAGAGAGCATCGGGGTCAAAAGTTGGATCCAGTGCCGTCATAAAGATGGGACATTGATCTATGTATTTATTTGTTGTTCCAGTACATCCTTGCTGTGCTAGACCCTGACACATCAAGGGGGCAGAATAGCTGGGATTCCTGCCCTTGGGTCCCAGGCAGTTTTAGGGGAGGATTTCCAGCAGAGCTAGATACAAATGACAAAGAGTGATGAGCCCAGGGACAGAGAGCTGTAGTAAGGAGCCAGGATGCTGGTAGACCAGGAGTCCGTAGACAGTCTACAGCCCACCACCTGTTTTGTAATTAATGGCCCCTTCATTACGTGTCATCTATGGCGGAGTTGGGTAGTTGTGATGGAGACCACAGAGTCCTCAAAGCCCAAGGTACCTTTTGGCCCTTTACAGAAAAAGAGTGCCAACCCTTGAGCTAGACTCCCATCCATTTTCTGGAGCCCCAGAGTCCTTAGCACAGGTAAGGAAACACCTGTGTGGGGACAGTGTGGGCAGAGGTGGGACATGACAGAGAGGCTCCAGAACGATTTGGTGAAGGAAAGCAAGAAGGGTGGGGAGAGCAAGAGGCAGACAGGCAGTCCTCGCTGTTCGTGAATTACAGTCTTGCGAATTTGCCCACGTGCTAGGATTTCTCAGCAATCCAGAACGGACGCTGTGGGCCCGGTGTCTCACGGACACGCACAGGTCAGTGGTGGCTCTAACTCACCACACATGCGTTCCCAAATGTTCCCTGCAGCCTCCTCCCACGGAGGTTGAACAGGGAACCCTCTGCCTGCTTGTTTCTGCTCTCACCCTTTCTGCAGATGTCCTTCTTGGGGCCACGTGTTCGTGCTTTCCGTGGGTGACTTCACTGCTGAAAATGGCCCTCAAGCCAAGCTCTGAAGTGCTGCCTGGTGTGACATGCCTTGTGAAGGAAATACAGGTTAGGGAAGCTTTGTTCAGGCAGGACTCATAGTTCCATGCTAATGGACCAAGATGTGTTTAAAAGGAAACACGCGTTAAGACACAGTGGTGCGTTGATGGGTTGGCGAGAATGTTGTGAGCAGAGGCTCATAGACACTAACCCCGTTCTCTCCTAAGAATGATGATGGGGTGTTTGCTAATTTGGTGTTTATGGCAACTTTATAGAACGTAAGTACTGAAGAGGGACAGGAATTCCCTACAGATCGTAGACACCGTCTGTTTGAACTGACCGGGACAGGAGAGACACAGTGTGGGATAAAGGGGCAAGATGGAGACTGGGTTGTGGCAAGGGGCCGGGATTCTTTGGGATGCATCAGGCCAGCAGCTGTGGGACCGTGAGGACAGCCACTGAGATGTCGGCACTCCCAGCCACTGGCCACAGCAAGGACCAGGGACTCACGTGGAGAAGCCCACAAGAGAGGCCATAGGAGATAAGAAATGGTGACACTGTTGGGACATGAGATGGGACAGGCACATTTGGAAGGGAATTCTCTGAGCAGGAGAGCACCCCAAGATACAGAGGAGAGATTGGCCCTGAGGACCAGAGGCCGTCTGTCTGTCTGTCCCTCCACAGGCAGGAACTTTCAGCTTGCGCCGGGCTTCCTAAACCAGACACGAACACTCATGAAGGTGTGCATGTGTAGCGTGTGCCCCAAATTGCCCTCGGAGCAGAGGAGCCCTGCCCTGGGCACCAGGCCTGCCCTGTGGGCCCCCTGGCCATGGGCAAGGTCAGGGGCGGAGGGGTCTTAGCAGAGCAGGGAGAGGGGGCCGAATGCCCTGCCAAGGCTGAGGGGCTTCAAGGGGGAAATTCTGCCCTTGAGGGAACCATAAAGGCCTTTCTATTCAGAAACCATCTCCCAAGGAAGACTGGCCGTGATTCAGAACGGGATTTAATCCTCACCACGGATCTGGAAGTTACCAGGCAGAAAACCCCTTCCCTCTCCCAGCCCCCAGCCCAGGCATATCTTGTTTTGTCAATGTTCTGTTTGCACACAAATAACCTCTTACTGGGATTGAAAAAAAAAAAAAAAAAGATTAAGTCATAGGTTTTCAAACTGGAAAGTACCTCAAGAAGTCCAGTTCCTTACCTTGAAGCAAGTAAAATATTATCATTTTCATGCTACAGATCAGGAGCTAGGTGCAGGGGCCCAGAGCTGGCAGATAATAAGGGCCAGGTGGGGGCTTGAATGCAGGCCCCCTCTTCCTAGGGTCCGCTCTAGATCAGCTCTACTCTACCTTCTTCTCACCACCTGGTCTGGGGACTTGACTCTCTCCATCGGACCCCTAATTTTCTCCAGCAAGTCTCCGTGTAAGGTCGCCTTGTGCCAGCCGTGCGTTGATCCCGGGCTAGCAGGGCTAGCAGGAGCTCTTCCTGCCCCTGCTAACTCGGGCCTCCCGGTGCCCCCCTTCCTGGCACTCCGGTCCCCGGCCCTGCCTCTGCCACTCGGTCCAGGGCGGCTCTCCGCAGCCCTCGAGGGAACTGGCAGCTGGGGGCTCAGACACGGGTGGGCTGCTACGCAGAGCGGGGATCTGTGGCTCCTTGAGAACAAGTGTCGCTCTGTGTGCTGGGCCCGCGGAGGCCAGCTGCTGGGGGTGGGGAGGCCCGGGGGGTAGAAGCAGAGGAAAGAAAATCTGTTGTAAAAAGCCCAGGTGAAGGCGGCCAAGACAAATACACCCAGGCAAGGGAACAGGAGGGCTGGAAGATTCCAGATGCAGAGGCCTCCCTCCACTGCCACGCTGTGTCCAAGGGGCTGGGCGAGGGAAGGAGGGAAGAAAAGTGCCAGGGCGGGGGGTTCTTTACCTGATGCCCCCTGAGCCCGAGCGGGAGCTGCTTCCCTGGGGACAGGCCCTTACGGGGGTGGGTGCTTTAGTGAGGAGGATTCAACCCAGCTTCAGTCCAGCTAGGGTTGGAAGCCCACAGTCCCACAAGGGACAGCCGGAGAAGGGGCAGGTGGACAATGCCAGGCTTTGTCCCAGGGGATGAGCAGCCACAGCACCCGGCCCTCCGGCTCCTTCTCTCTCTCCCACTCATTCTAGGCCCCTGCCGTACTCGTTTCTGTGTCACGTGGCTCTTCTGTCAACACTGGCTAAGCGAGGGGGGGCTGAGGGACTGTGTGGGTCCTCCCTTTATTGCTGTTCTGGGAACCAAACCTGAGGCTCATGGAAATGTACGCTCTGAAAGGACAGCCCAGCACGGGACGTTTACCCAGGGCGGACCCCGGGTGAGTCAGGGGGCCGCGCGTCCTGGGTGAGATTCACACCGGGGCGTCACGCGCGTGAACAGTAGGACGTTTTGCTGCCTTCTCGCTACGAACTGTCTCTCCAGCTCCGGGAAAGAGAGGAGATCAGAGCTTGCTGCAGACAAAGTTGGCACCAGGGTGGGGGACCCCACTGGGCTAGAGTAAGTCTGTGGACATGGTTGGGTGAAAGTCCCTGGGGCTGGTCACCCCCACCCTTGAGTGCTGGAACCAGGCATGCGCTGGCCTGATGCCAGGGCAGAAGCACCACAGAGCAGTGGGACAGGAGACACAGCAGCCTCACTGTATGTCTGAGGCCACCTGGTTAAGACTCTATGGTCTTTTCCTAATTTTTGGAGGGCTGGCCTCTGGCGAAAGTGATGCTGATCTCAATAGCCCCCAGAGGGAATAGGCGTAATGGAGAAACAGTTACATACAAAATAAGGAAGAACTTGTTAGCAACTGTGAAATCTCTCTGCGGACAGATGACGGCTTTGAGAAGGTCATGAGTTATCTCCTATTAAATGCACTCAAGCAAAAGTTAGAGCAGTTACTTTGGAGGGACATCTGGAGGGGAGTCGCCAACTGAAGGGACAGCTGAAACAGGTACTCTTGAAGGGTCCGTCCTTAAAGCCTTTGAGTCCTGGAGACTATGTCTGTGACGTGCACCCTGGCAAGGGTCTTCATATCACTGAGCCTCAGTTTCCCCATCTGAAGACCTGAACTTGTGTAGGCTGTATCATGGTGGGGACATGGACAATATCACAAACATAGATTTTTAGTACCTGCGTGTGGCTATGAAATTAGCAAGGTCAACAGTTGATGATACCAATGGCAAGACCCCAATGTCTACTGGAGGTCCACAAGCTTGAGTGTCAAGTCTTGCTTCACTGTTCCCTAGATCAAAGGTCCTTCTCCCTCTGGCTTTGACTTCTTCTTTAAAGACTGATCTCAAAGATGAGCTCTTCCAAGTTCTTTATGCCTACCTGCTCAGTTTGGGCCAGACCAGCTGCCTGATCTTGCCTGAGTTGGTATGCCCTAAGGCTTTTCTGTAATGGTCTGTTTTCTGGCTCCCTTTCTCACCAGGCTGGGCTCCCGGAGGGGAGGGCTGGTGCTTCCTGTGTCATGGAGGTGGGAGAGTTTAGTGCTTCATAACTGTGCACAGCCGGGTCCCAGTCCCCGCCTGCTCTCCATTATCGGCAGGAACTTGGTCTCTCAGAGTCTCAGTTTGCTCACCTGTGAAATGGGGATAATAAAGTGAGGATCATCCCCCTTGGGGTTGTTGTGGGGATTAAAGAAAGACCACCTGTGGGGGGCTCAGCACGGGGCCAGGTGCACCGTGCACGTCCCATGGATGGAGCCCTGCGACTGTGATTTTTGGTGCAATGCCTAACACATTGTGAGTGACTGAATGGATGGAGATAGGCCATCTGCCAGGGTTGGACTCGTCACAGCCTTCTGTGGGGGCCCCGTGTACTACCTCTCCGCAGCAAGAAAAGGTACTGTGTTAGGAATCAGAGAACAAGGTGAGCACCCCTGAAGGTCAGGGAACTCAGGGACCAAAGGGTCCAGGCTTTTCCTAGGGTCCTCCCAACACCCATCCCAGAACTGCTCTGGAGCCCCAGAGGGTGGTCCTCCCTGGGGAGCCCTGCAAGGTCTCTGGTGCCACAGCCAGAGCTCCATCTGTTCTTACAAAACCTCACTCCTGGGATGACCGTTGCTTTTGGAGTTTAAGTGGCAAAAGGAGCGTGAGCACTGGGACCCCTCACTGTCGGGCTGTGGCTGCACAGGCAGACACACAACAAAGCAGCCCAATGAAGGCTGGTACGACCCAGTCCCATAAACAGTCTGCACAAGGGACACCTCATCCCACGGTTACAGAAATGTCCCTGGGTGGGGCCGGGGGGGTGGAGGGGCTCTATTTAAAGGTCCACAGACTGGAATAAGCACAGGTAGGTTTATTTCTGATTGTCCACATGGCCCTCTGGAATTCTCCCCGAAGAGTGACTCCACTTCCCTGTTGACCCGAAACCACCCCCAGACATTTTAGTCTCTCTGGGTCTTTTCATGAAAACAAACAACTAAGTCTATTAGGGCTTTAGCTGTTGTTATTGCTTTTTGAATCATGGTTCAGCCCAGTCTCTCTGAGAGGTCTGAGTCTGGGCCAAATGTGGGTGTTTAAAAATTAATTGTTTTGATGTCACCAAGTAGCAGAACCTGGGATTTTTGGGGGGTGAGGGGGCAGGACAGGTGTAGGGTGTGAAATGCGGGCCACCTGCAAACTTAGAGCAGGTGATGATTGCTCTCTGTTTGGCGGAAGGAACTTCTGAAAGCACAGAGGACAGCAAAATGAACCCTAGGCCCCAACTGCCCAACTTCCATCTGGCCACTCCTGGGGAAGGCACCGGTGATGACAGGGACAGAGCCAGAGCTCGTGCTCTGAGCCTGGGTGACTTGTGTTATGCCCCCATCCCAGGAGGCACTAGAGTGAGGGATGAGGGGAGCGCTGTGGTCAAGCAGAGAGGCATCAGAGTCCTAGCTGTACCAGGCCGACTTCTTGCCTGCCTGTGCCTCAGTTTCCCTACCTGTACGATAGAATAACAGAAGACCCAACTCAGAGGGTTGTGGCAACGACAAAATGAGGGGATGTTTGCAAAGTAATTAGAACAGTGCCTGGGTCTTGGCCAATGGTCCATTATGACTATTCCCACATCAGAGAGGAGGAACCAAGGCTTGTAGAGGTCGTGCAACTTGCCCAAGGTCACACAGCCAGTCCATAGGGGGAACAGGACTCAAACCCAGATCAGCTGGTCACACCCTGCACGGCCACACAGAGGAACGAGCTTCCAGCTGGCTCCGGAGCTGAAGGAACTGATGGGCACCTGCCCACCCTTCCCCATGGCCACAACTTCGGGGGCCCAGGAAAATGAGGGCAGACCCTGGATTCACCGACACATGGCCAGTGCTTCCTGTTGTTTATATTCGATGCTTACGTAGCTTTCACGACGTGCTGGCATTGTGTCGAGCCCTTTACGTGTAATTACTCAGTTCTTCTTATAATCCCCTAGGAGGGAGCTACTATGATTATCATCCCCATTTTACAGATAAGGAAACCGAGGCCCAGAGAGGTTAAGTGACTTACCCCCTGTTGCACGGCTAACGCATGCTAGGATTTCAACCCAGGTCTGGCTCCAGAATCCAGGCTCTTAACCATCACGTCAGATGTTTTATAAGCACAACACTTAAGACTGCAACTTGCCCTCAGCCTTGCCCTCAGCACCCCATCCCCTTTGTCCTTTGTCACTTCTTTTTCTCTAGGCCACTTGTCCCCCTCTGACTTAACCATATGCTTTGTTTATTGGCTGAATTTGAATGTAAGCTCCGCTAGGTGTCTGCACACAGTAAGTCCTTGATAAGTACTGAGCTCATAAATGAATGAATGAATCACTAGACGAAGAAGTGAAGGGTTCCTAGGAGTTCTGCTGTATCCGGGATGTGAAGGCCTGTGGTTTGTGCAAGCACTCATTTGGTGGGAAGGTGAGCCAGGACTCAAACCCAGATCTCCAAAATGCCCTTCTTAATCACGGGTTGTCTCTCTCTTTTTCTTTTCTTTTTTTTTTTTTTTTAAGATTTGTGTTTATTTATTTATTTGTCAGAGAGAAAGAGCACAAGCAGGGGAGGGGGTAGCAGCAGGCAGAGAAAGAACAGGCTTCCCTGCTCAGCAGGGAGCCCAATGCGGGACTCGATCCCAGGACCCCGGGATCATGACCTGAGAGGAAGCAGATTTTTTTTTTAATTTTTAATTTTTTATAAACATATAATATGTATTTATCCCTAGGGGTACAGGTCTGTGAATCGCCAGGTTTACACACTTCACAGCACTCACCAAAGCACATACCGTCCCCAGTGTCCATAACCCCACCCCCCTTCTCCCAACCCCCCTCCCCCCAGCAACCCTCAGTTTGTTTTGTGAGGGGGAAGCAGATGTTTAACCGACTGAGCCACCCAGGAGTCCCTCATGGGCTGTCTCTCAAGAAATGATGTATTTAGCCATTATGTTATTTGTGTATGTATGTGTATAAATAAACATCGTACACACATAGATACATATCTATGAATATTTTATTTTATTTATTTATTTGACAGAGAGAGACACAGCGAGAGAGGGAACACAAGTAGGGGGAGTAGGAGAGGGAGAAGCAGGCCTCCCGCCAAGTAGGGAGCCCTATGTGGGACTCGATCCCAGGACCCTGGGATCATGGCCTGAGCGGAAGGCAGACGCTCAACGACTGAGCCACCCAAGCACCCCCCAGATCTATGTATGTATTTTTAAATGACAAAACTCTGAAAGAAGTCTGTGCTGGGGCTCATTGTCTCCTTGGCAAACAGCTAATGCCAGACTTTCCAGGGGCTACTTCGAGAAACCAAAAAGGAGAAGCACATGTTTCACAGGCAAGGCTGCTGGGTGAAAAAGACTTTGAAAGTTGCGATGGACCTAAAAGAGTGTGTCCCCATAGGTAAGTCAATACAAAAGTCACACTAAAACAACAGAAGTGGAAGGGAGCCCAGCAACATTCTGATTTTCCCTGTGATGGGGACTTTGATGCTTCAATTAGCAGTATCAGAACTCCACCTTTTTTTAGAAAAAATCTTGGTGTGTGTGCGCCTGCTGCGCTGGTGTGCCAAGAGGCTGAGCCAGCACAGGGATGATGCTGTCCCTGCCTCGGGGACCTCAGTGCAGGGGGAGACACCGGCACTCAGCAGCCAGCACACTGTGGGGCATGGTGTGTAGGCACTTAAGGATGAGGTACCTTGTGGGCACAGGGGTTTGGGAGCTCCCACGAAGCTTCAAGGAAGCCCTCCAGAAGAGGGAGGGGACATCAGGCAGCTTCTTCCAACATCCAAATTCCCCATGGTTCGATCCATTTGGGTCACCTCCATGGGGGTCCTGTAGGAGTGCTTGGCCTGGATGGTGGGATGACACTGCCTGTCATGGCACAGTCCCTGTGGTCACAGAGCCTGGTCCCTGCAGGGAAACCAGAGTCCCGTCTGGCCAGCATTCCCGGAACTCCACTTCCTGCCCCAGCCCTTAAGACCCAGGCCTCACTGTAAACCCCTGGGGACAGGGCTCCGTCCTCACGCACTCCTGTGGTGCCCGCCCTGCCTCACCCCGCTGACAGGTCCCCCACTGCCTGCAGGAGCAGATGCCCCCGAGCTGTCCATATTCCGCTCTCCAGGCATCAGTCAGTTTCCTAACAGCTAACATTTATGGAGCACTGAGCATGCTCCCAGAGCTGTATTATTTGCTTCTCTGCTTTATCTCAACCCTTATATGGGCTGCCTACTCCCCTCTCCAGCCCCCCAGCCCTCCCCGGCCCCCTCCCCCGCTTTGCTTGGAGATGCTGCTATTTCTCTTTCACAAATGAAGTAAGGGAGGCAGAGAGAGAAGTCAGCTCCTGCCGAGTCACACGGACTGCAGGGGTGACGCTGACCCTGAGGGCAGGTGGTGGACTCTGGGTCATCAGGGTCTCCTGCCTCCCACCTGTGCAAGGGAGTGGCCCGAGGGCCTGGGGATGGACTTTGGAGGGACAGGTACGAGGACATCCTGGACATAGCTCTGCTTCCTCAACTTGGGCTCATTCTGCAGCTGGAATGTGCCCATATTCGCGTGAAGTCTTTCTACTCCCATCCTTGGGTGGGGGTCCACGCAGACCCCTGACACCAATCTCGTGGGACCTGAGAGCTCATATCCTCTAGACTTCCCCACCTAGGAAGGTCCTGTGCTCCAGACCCTTCTTGACTCATTGTCACCCTGCCAGGGCCCCTCTGGCCTCCCAAGGTGCTCTCCCCACAGGAATGTATTAAAGACATCTGTCCTTTTTCCCCCTGTGGGGCTTTGTGGAGCTATGGCATTAAGACTGAAATGAGAATTTTGATGATGAGTTTTTTGGTGCAAATGGAATTTTGGTAGGTGGGACCTTGTATTAACCGCCCCGGAGCTGACTTAAGCCTTCTAACTAGAGCTTCCTCCAGGGCTCTTGATGGTTTGCCCCGTCCTGTCCCCACCTCTCCTCCAGGAGCGGTGCACGCTCCTCCCGCAGCCCAGCCGCAGGATGTGGGCTCAGCTCCTGCTCCCTGCTGGGCCCCATGGGAGCTGCCAGTGGGAGCACATTTTACCCTGGAACCCGCTCCTGCTGCGTCAGATGCCCCAGGCGTCCAAGGACCACGGGACAGAGTTTAAGCCCTTCCTTCTTCCTAACTGGGAGATTTCTGGCAACCTCAGGGAAAGATTTCACATTTTGTCTCCTGCTTTTCTTTAATAGCAAACGGATGGAAAATGTAGAAAACCCTGTGCTCAGCAAAACCTGCCCCTATAGGAAATAGCTGGAAACCACGGTCCAAGACGAACACCAGGCCAGCTTAGGTGTTTCTTGGAGCCTCTGGCTTGGTTACATAATGCCTAATGGCCCAGCCCAGTTGAGCTGGCACACCTGGAGCTTGGCGAGCCTGCTTTCCTCTGTGAGCCCCCTGCCCTGGGCTGGTCAGGCCGCTGGAAAGGCCCAGGCTTTCTCTGCGATTAACAATTGGTCTGTTTAATACTGACTCCTCCCCCTGCCCCTTCTCTCCTACCCCCAGGCTCCTTTTTCAGGGAAAAACAACAGTTTCCATGATGAGCTCAGCATAGAGGCAGGAACTGAACCTGTCTGGGCCTCCATCTCTCTATTGGAGGGGTGCAGATTAAGTGACCTGTGGTTTTTCTTGGAGCCAACATTCCATGAGTCTATGGTTTTTCTCATGGAGGAAAGCTTCTCCTTGTTCTTGAGCCTGCAGACCGTGACTGAGAGGCAAGGTTTCCAGGCAGAGCCATCAAGCCCCCTCCTGGTTGGCTGTGACTAATCCTGTCCTCTTCCCCCACCTAGCAACGAGGCACACAGACACACAGGGGAGCAAGCGAGTGTGCGTCCCCGTGGCTGGCTGGCTTGCTTTCATTCATCCACACATCGGCCACCCATCCATTCACTTACTCATTCATTTGCTCCATGACCACTCACTGAGCTCCCACTGGGTCCTGTAGTCACAGAGGTGATGCGATCCCCTCCCTGCCCTTGAACTCACAGACTGCTACGGGAGGGGCGGCATGTAGGTCAGATAGGACAATGCCAAACAAAAGGTCTAGGTTAGTGGCCTGGCAGGGAGTTGTGAGGGCAAGGCGTGCCCACAGCATCCTGACGTATCTCCACCTTCAATTAATGCTTGCTCACACTAGACCCAGACTGTAGACGTGCCTACGAGGGGTCCTAACAGTTTGGAGATGATTTCTCTAATCCTGTGCCCAGGACAGTTGGCCAAGGTCAGGAAGGACATGCAAGTGGGGACGTTGGAACCAAACCCAGGACCCATGAATGTATCAAGTTGGTGATTCTTATCTTGACCACAGCACATGAGGTTAAGGCTCGGGACTCTAGGATAAGATAGGGGCGAAAAGTGTCCCCTCCTCATTGTGACATTCCAGAGCCAATGTCACCAACTGCTTCAACCTCTTCTTGAAGACAAGGCAACTGAGGCATGGATTGGGCAAGCCACCTGCTCAGGGTTCCCCAACCGGGACAAGGCTGAGCGAGGAGAGGGGTCTAGCGTCTCCAGGCTGGTCTCCAGGCAGACTCTGGTTCAGGCACGGGGCTATAACTGCTTATGCCTCCCCCACCCCTCTTCCTAGAACTTTCCCTGGGAGATCCTGAATCAGACTGCCTTGGCCATAGCAACTGCTGCTGTGGGCTAGCCGACAGGGGTGAGCTCATCCCTTGAGGTGGTGTGGCAGGACCTCGGTGGCAGGCGGGCTTTGGCTCCCCATCTGAAATCATGGATGAAAATAGCTTGCTGCGGTCTATTGATACTCAATACTCTATCATCAGATTGAGGAAGTCAATTAAAAGTGTCACGTTTCCCCCCTGCCCCCACCCGGGGCCTGGGAACTGTACAGAAGCCAGAGACCAGTGACCCACAGGAACCAGGCTGTGAGTTCCCCTTGACAACTCCACCAAAGCCAGCGGCTGCAGCGCTGCCCTGGGCCGTTCTAGAGCTGTGTCAGGCAGCGCCCGGGGACCAGCGACAAGAATCCAGCTCTCTAGTCTGGAGAATGGGCTCAGGCTCGGGTTGCAGGAACATCTGGTCTGCCTGGAAAATGCACGGCGAACAGCTCAGGATGGGAGGGCCCTGGGATTGCCCGGAAACTTCCTGTGGGCGATGGGGCAGGGGCCAGGAGACCAGGCTGGTATGAGTTGGGAGCGACTGTGGCCAGGTCCAAATGGGACCTCAGGGACACTGGTTAATGTTCAGACCAGGCCAGGGGAATGCCAGCTCCTCTCCTGCCACACGGGAAATGCAGAGACATGGACCTCCTTCTCCTCTCCAACTCAGGGCGACCCCGGCCAGCCAACAGGACTTCTCAAGCCCCACTCCCACTGAAGTCCAGCCGGGGACCCTTCCTCCAGATGGCCCAGTCCTCTGCGGGCTTTCTGTCTAAGGCAGCGGCACCTTATGACCCAGCCCAACCCCCTTACACCTTGGCCTCCACAGCCCTTCCCCTTTCTTAGGCCACTGGGCTTCCAGCTTTCCTTAGCTGGCTGGTGACAGCTGTGACAGGACACGGAGACGATGGTGGCCCAGTGTGTTTTTTCCTCCTTGAGACTCCAAGGTCAGCATTACCTGGAGGGATTTTTTCAAACAGAGGGCTGGGCGCTGCCTCCGGAGTTTCTGATTCAGTAGGTCTGGAGTGAGTCCTGAGACATGCATTTTTTTGTTGTTGTTTTTTTAAGATTTTATTTATTTATTGACAGAGAGAGAGAGAGAGATTACAAGCAGGCAGGCGAGGTGGGGGGGGGGGCAGGCTCCCTGCTGAGCAGAGAGCCTGATGCAGTGCTTGAACCCAGGACCCTGGAATCATGACCTGAGCTGAAGGCAGAGGCTTAACCCTCTGAGCCACCCAGGCGCCCCTGAGCACATACATTTTGAACAAGTTCCCAAGCAATGTTAATGCTGCTGGTCCGGGGACTATATTTTGAGAGCCATTGTGCTAGGCAGTGCCTGGAAGAGAAGCGGAGCAGTGTTCCTGACATAGCCAAGAAAGGCCCCCCTGAGTGATGTGGAGCAGGACCTGACGGCCAAGTGCAAAGATCTAGGGGTTTCTAGACTCTTCTGTGCCACAGGCACTGGGCCGTTTAGTGAAGCCTAAGAAACCCTTCCCAGAGTGATGTTTTTAAGTTCATAACATAATACACATCGGGTGACACAGGAAAATGATGACATTGAATTTCAGCTCAATCCATAGAGGTCCCTGGTTCAGAACCCCTAAGGAAGGAGTGTTTGGCCAAGAGGGAACAATCAGTGCAAAGTCCCTAGGGTAGAAATGAATTCGGCTGATTGGGGGACAAGACAGTCCAGGGGTCAGAGCTCAGTGGGTGTCGGGGAGTGAAACCAGGGCCATGACCCGTGCTTTCCTCTGTACTTTCACCGTGGGGGAAGCCCCCAGAGGTTTTAAACACGGGGTGTGGTGATCGCAACTCACTTTGGCTGCTGGATGGAGAATGGGATGTGAGGAGAAGCCGAGGGAAGGCGGAGGACCCTTGAGGGTCTGTGGACCCAGCCCTGAGTCCATGACTCTGAGCACGAGCACACGCAGGCAGGGGAGCCTGCAGTGTTGGGGGGCGAGGGGGGGCCCCTAACCGAGTGACTTGCCTGAGCGCTGGACGCGCAGCAGAGGCAAGACAGGACACGGATTTCAGTCCGAGCCGAGGGCTGACTCCGTTCCTAAGTCACTGTGCGACCCTGGGCCAACAGCTTCCCTTCCCTGGTCCTCGGGCTCGGGCTGGGTGGGTAGAGGGAGGGAGGGGTGGGCGGACTCTAACTGAGAGTCCAGGAGGGCTCGGGCGCGGGACTGGCGACCCCTCTGGCTGGGAAGTGCTGTTTGTCGGGGGAGGCTGAGGCCCCAGGCGGTGGGCGCCCCAGTGGCTTGCCCAGCCGGGCCTGCGGACCGCTCCGAGGGCGGAGGGGGAGGCGGCGGCGGCGGGGAAGGCGGCGGCCGGGCCGGCCAGGTGGCGAGGCGGCGAGGCGGCGAGGCGGCGAGGCGGCGAGGCGGCGAGGCGGCGAGGCGGCGAGGCGGCGAGGCG